>NC_054496.1:16297763-16597763 GCF_017639515.1 Carcharodon carcharias | reverse complement strand
ACCAGCATGAGGAATATATGAAAAGGTTCACCAAAATTACACAGACCTCTCTGGCAGTGAATTAGGGAAAGAGGAACTCAGGACATCGTCAACAAAACTCTGAAACCAGTAGGCCATCACAGAGGCGACCTCAGTTTTTCCAGTGATGTGCCAAGCATTGAACAATGTTGAACATTTTGACTGATGGGGTTAATTCCTACATTTGGGACTGGTTTGGGAAAGGGGCCAAACTTTTAAATTTAAAGATAAAATTATCAAGAACCAATATTAATTTTTAGGATTTTTCTTCTATGAACTGCTTACATTTTTTTCAAAGAATACTCAGCAGATTGAAGTGTGTGTTTTTTATTTTTATTTGGATAGTTGATACAAATATTGTGCATTATTTTAGCATCACCCCCTATGCTGTTTGAAGGGTGGCCATGTAACAAATACTAAGCAATTTGGATTTTTTGTGATCTTCTGAGATGACAGTCACTTATCTGTGCCCTCCACTTTCAACTCATCTGGGAGAGTGAGATTTATGATCTGCAACAGATCGCAAACCCTTATGGAGCTGTGTTTATCTTTCAAGAGGGCACGTGTCAGAATTGCTTACACTGTTAAATCAACACAAGTAATAGTCACTCGCTGGGCTCAACAGCTCGGATTCCAGTCGCCTATAAGCCGATGGCGCAGGGCCTTTTGAAGCAATGTTGTAATGCTGTCGTGCCCTTTATTTTAGTCACTGAAGAGTTGTATGTGGGGTTCTAAGAGCAATGGAGCAAACATCACAGCTATGACTCAACCACAGGTTTTTGGAATTTGCTCAGAACATTTTAAATGCAGCTCAAACTTCCATTAGTTATTTTTATAGACACTTTTACTGACACTTAGACAGCTATCACTGGCCCAATTGGTGCAGCAGCCAGTGGCTCATCTCTAAACACTAAAGCAAGTACACTTATGCCACCCTATGGCAGGTGTAAATACTGCAAGTGCTCTGCCACTGCTTTTTAAACCTTTCTCTAATTCTGTTTTTCCCTCTACACGGGATAATACTGTCACAAGCAACTGCACACGCCTATGGGTTGCAGCTGGTGAAGTGGTAGAAAGCTGCAGCGACCCTAGTCATTGGGACTACCAAGGCTTTGTGGCCCTTAGCTCATCCAAAACTCTGTTATCCATATCCTAACTTGCATCAAGTCTCATTCATCCATCGCCATCGTGTTCGTAGACCCAAATTGACTCCTCGTTCAGCAAAGCCTCAATTTTAAATTCGCATTCTTTTGTTCAAATCTCCAAGGCTTCGCCCTCCGTATCTTGTGCATCCACTTGCTCTCTGATATCTCTGCAGTTCTTAAATTCTGCCCCCTTGTCCAATGTTCATTGCTCCATTGGTGGCTATGCCTTCACTGCCTAGGCCCCAAGCTCTGGAATTCCTTTCCTAAACCTCTCTACCTCTCCTCCCATAAGACGCTCCTTAAAACTTATCTCTTGGACCAAGATTTTGCTCACGTGTCCCAATATCTCCGTGGTTTGTGGTCAAATCTGCTTTGATAACCCTTCAGTGAAGGGCTATGGGACATTTTGCTACACATCATGTGATAAAGTTAGATGAATTTGGGGTGGTGACTAAGGCACAGGTGAGATGCCATCTCAGAGTGAGGGCGGTGGAAGAAGAATAAGGTTACATTGCAGCCAACTGAACAGCAGCACTGACAAGTCCTGGGAGCAGACCGTCTTCTCTCCACACCCGACTCTCTATGACTCTTTGCTTAGAGTCGAATATGTAGGGATGGGTGCTTTACGTGGAGGGCTTTTAACCAAAATGGTTGATAAGGATATCCACCCCCGCTCTCCCGGCTAACACTGTATAAGTCTTCAAAGGAGTAAATTAGAATTATTTATTTTACACATTCCATTTACTGAACTAAACACAGCTACTAGGTTGATATAAAATACCTGATTAGGAATTTTGTTAAAAGCATCCTGCAGTTTTCCGTGGATTGTTGCCAGTTTCTTACTGTCCCGGTTGGCTTCATGGATTGGGATCAGGATCTTGTACACTTCATTTACAGCTTCATACATCCCAGCCTAGTAGGAAAAAAAATCACAATCAACATTAGAACTGAACAGCAGGATGGAAAGCTCCACGAGTCCAAACTGACGAGTAGCATCACCTCTGGTGGTTCATCCTTAGGCACTCAACAACCTCCAGATATCTGTTTTCTAATGAGGAAAGAAATCAGTGCAGGAGATTTGCTGTTAAGTTAGATCTACATTACACTGCTACAGCTTGGCCCTATAGCACAAGTATATGCTACCTCAAAGGAGACTAACAGTGTAACAGGTAGGCTTTCCCCCACTGTACATTACACTCCTATGGAAGGAGCTGGTAGCTTGAACAGTACCTATGGGAAGGAAGGGGCCTGAAGGGTGTAGAAGGGTGTTAAGTTAGATCTACATTACACTGCTACAGCTTGGCCCTATAGCACAAGTATTTCATGTCACAAGGATATGCTACCTCAAAGGAGACTAACAGTGTAACAGGTAGGTTTTCCCCCACTGTACATTACACTCCTATGGAAGGAGCTGGTAGCTTGAACAGTACCTATGGGAAGGAAGGGGCCTGAAGGGTGTAGATTCAGTTGATAATGTCGGCAAATGCCTGCAGGTACAGGACACGGATCCCCAAACGTACAGTCAGAGTAAGTGGAGTGCAGTTGGGCCAAAAAGGGGAAGGCACTGGGCTAGTAATCCAGGTTCCTCTGGGGACACAGGTTCATTCCCATCACGGCAGCTGGTGGAACTTAAATACAATTAATTAAATTCTAAATCGATTCAATTCACTCCACATGATATCAAGAAAGGGCTGAAGACACTGGATACTGCTAAGGCTATGGGCCCTGACAACATTCTGGCAATAGCACTGAAGACTTCTGCTCTAGAACTAGCTGCATGCCTAGCCAAGCTGTTCCAGTACAGCTACGACACTGGCATCTACCTGGCAATATGGAAAATTGCCCAGGTATGTCCTGTCCACAAAAAGCAGGACAAATCAAACCTGGCCAATTACCGTCCCTTCTGTCTACTTTGGATCATCAGCAAAGTGATGGAAGGGGTCGTCGACAAGTGCTATCAGGTGATAATGACTCAGCAATAACCTGTTCACTGACACACAGTTTGGGTTCCGCAAGGGCCACTCAGCTCCTGACCTTATTACAGCTTTGGTCCAAACATGAACAAAAGAGCTGAGTTCAAGAGGTGAGGTGAGAGCGACTGCCCTTGACAACAAGGCAGCATTTGACCAAGCATGGCATCAAGAAGCCCTAGTAAAACTGAAGTCGATGGGAATCAGGAGGAAAACTCACCACTGGTTGGAGTCATATTGAGCACAAAGCAAGACGGTTTTGGTTGTTGGGGGTTAATTATCTCAGTCCTGGGACATGGCTGCAGGAATTCCTCAGGGTAGTGTCCTAGGCCCAACCACCTGCAAGCTCCTCTCCAAGTCACACACCATTCCGACTTTGAACTATAATCCCCGTTCCTTCACTGTCACTGGGTCAAAATCCTCGAACACACTTCCTAACAGCATTGTGTTTGTAACTACACCAATTGGACTGCAGCAGTTCAAGAAGGAGGCACACCACCACCTTCTCAAGGGCATTTAGGGATAGGCAATAAACGTTGACCTAGACAGTGACATCCACATCCCATGAATGAGCAAATAAAAAAACAAAAAGAGTGAAAATGCAGTGAAACTTATTTTTATACCATTGTGAAGGAGGCTGCTGCTTGCTCCAGCAATCCCACCAGGCCAGCTTCCGTGAAATATTTCCCAGCACAAATACCTTCTTCATCGGGAGAAAGAACATCATCTGATACAGCTGATTCCTCAAGAACGTTCGATGATATGAACTTTGGGGGAGAAAAAAAAAGCACAGAATTATAAACATGTAGTGAAACAGATTTTTGATCCCAATGTGTATTTGTATAGTGCCTTTACATCCCGAGGCACTTCACAGCAGCATTGTAAAACAAAATATGGCATTAAGCCACATGAGGAGATACTAGGTCAGATGACCAAAAGCTTGCTCCAAGATGGAGGTTTTAAGGAGTGTCTTAAAGGGGAAACAAGATAGAGAGGTAGAGATATGCAGGGAAGGAATTCCAGAGCTTCGGGCCTAGGCAGCTGAAGGCAAGGCCTTCAGTGAAGTGAAGTGATTAAAATCAGGAATTCTTAAAGTGATTGGAATTAGATGGGCGCAGATACCTCGGAAGGTTGTGGAGCTGGAGGAGATTACAGATGTTGGAGAGGGGTGAAGCCATGGAGGGACTTAAAAACGGGTGAGATTTTTTAAATCAAACCGTTGCTTGACAGGGAGCCAATGTAGGTAAGGAACGAAACCAGATAGACCACCAGCATCGACCTAGGCACCGGAAGCGACAATGGTAAATTCAGCCCTGTCGACCTTGCAAAGTCCTCCTTACTAACATCTGGGAGCTAGTCCCAAAATTGGGAGAGCTGACTCACAGACTAGACAAGCAACAGCCTGACACAGTTATCCTCACGGAATCAGATCTTACAGCTAATGCCCCAGACACCACCATTGCCGTCCCTGGGTACGTCGTGTCCCACTGGCAGGACAGACCCAACAGAGGTGTCGGCGCAGTGGTATACGTCGGGAGAGAGTTGCCCTGGAGTCCTCAACATTGACACTAGGCCCCATGAAGTCTCATGGCATCAGGTCAAACATGGGCAAGGACAACTCCTGCTGATTACCACCTACCATCCTCCCTCAGCTGATGAATCAGTGCTCCTCCATGTTGAACACCACTTGGAGGAAGCACTGAGGGTGGCAAGGACACAGGATGTACTCTGGGTGGGGGACTTCAATGTCATCATCAAGAGTGGCTCGATAGCACCACTACTGGCCGAGTCCTAAGGGACATAGCTGCTAGACTGGGTCTGCGGCATGTGGTGAAGAAATCAACAAGAGGGGGAGAAAAAACATACTTGACCTCATGCTCACCAACCAGCCTGCCACAGATGCATCTGTCCATGACAGTATTGGTAGGAGTAACCACTGCACCATTGTGGAGATGAAGTCCTGCCTTCACGAGAATACCCTCCAACATTTTGTGTGGCACTATCACCATGCTAAATGAGATAGATTTCAAACAGATCTAGCAACTCAAGACTGGGCATCCATGAGGCACTGTGGGCCCCAGGAAAAGCAGAATAGTACTCGAGCACAATCTGTAACCTCACGGCCTGCATATCCCCCACTCTACCACTACCCTCAAGCCAGGGGATCAACCCCGGCTCAATAAAGAGTACAGGAGGGCATGCCAGGAGCAGCACTAGGCATACCTAAAAACGAGGTGTCAACTTGGTGAAGCTACAACACAAGACTACTTGCGTGCCAAACAGAATAAGCAGCAAGCGATAACAAAGCTAAGCAATCCCACAACCAATGGATCAGATCTAAGCTCTGCAGTCCTGCCATATCCAGTCGTGAATGATGGTGGACAATTAAACAGCTCACTGGAGGAGGGGGCTCCAGAATAGCCCCCTCCTCAATGAATGGGGAGCCTAGCACATCAGCACAAAAGATAAGGCTGAAGCATTCGCAACAATCTTCAGCCAGAAGTGCCAAGTGGATGATCCATCTCGGCCTCCCCTGGAGGTCCCCCGCATCACAGATGCCAGTCTTCAGCCAATTCAATTCAATCCACATGATATCAAGAAATGGCTGAAGGTACTGGATAGTGCAAAAGCTATGGGCCCTGATAATAAGACCATAGACATAGGAGCAGGAGTAGGCCATTCAGCCCCAACGAGTTTGCTCTGCCATTCAATGAGAATATGGCTGATCTGATAATCTTCAACTCTACTTTCCTACCTTTCCCCCATAACCCTTAATTCCCTTACTGATTAAAGATCTGTCTATCTCAGCCTTGAATATATTTAACGACCCAGCTTCTACAGCCATTTGCAGTAAAGAATTCCACAGATTCACTACCCTCTGAAGAAGAAATTTATCCTTATCTCGGTCTTAAATGAGCAACCCCTTACTCTGAGATTATGCCCTCTGGTCCTAGATTCTTCCACAAGGGGAAACAACCTCTCAGCATCTTCTCTGTCAAGCCCCCTAAGAACCTTATGCTTCAATGGGTCACCTCTCCTTCTTCTAAACTCCAATGAAGCCCAACCTGCACAACCTCTCCTCATTAGAAAATCCCTCCATACCCTGGATCAACCTAGTGAACCTTCTCTGGACTGCCTCCAATGCCAATGTATCTTTCCTTTGATATGGGGACCAAAACTGTTCACAGTATTCTAGGTGTGGTCTAACTAGTGCTTTGTATAGTTTTAGCAAGACTTCCCTATTCTTAATAGTCCATTCCCTTTGAAATAAAGGTCAACATTCCATTTGCCTTCCCTATTACCTGAACTTGTATGCTAGCTTTTTGTGATTCATGCATGAGGGCCCCAAAATCCTTTGAGGAGATAACGAGTAGGTTAAACAAAGGAGAGCCAATGGATGTTATCTACGTGGACTTCCAGAAGGCCTTTGACAAGGTGCCGCACAGGAGGCTGCTCAGTAAGATAAGAGCCCATGGTGTTAAAGGCAAGGTACTAGCATGGATAGAAGATTGACTGTCAGGCAGGAGGCAGAGAGTGGGGATAAGGGGGTTCTTCTCAGGATGGCAGTCGGTGACTAGTGGAGCTCCACAAGGGTCAGCGTTGGGACCACAACTTTTCACTTAATACATTAATGATCTAGATGAAGGAACTGAGGGCATTCTGGCTAAGTTTGCAGATGATACAAAGATAGGTAGAGGGACAGGTAGTATTGAGGAGGCAGAAAGGCTGCAGAAGGATTTAGATAGGTTAAGAGAATGGGCAAAGAAGTGGCAGATGGAATACAACGCGGGGAAGTGTGAGGTCATGCACTTTGGTAGGAAGAAGAGGCATATACTATTTTCTAAATGGGGAGAGAATTCAGAAATCTGGAGTGCAAAGGGACTTGGGAGTCCTAGTCCAGGATTCTCTTAAGGTTAACTTGCAGGTTGAGTCGGTAGTTAGGAAGGCAATGCAATGTTGGCATTTATTTTGAGAGGACTAGAATATAAAAGCAGGGTGTGCTGCTGAGGTTTTATAAGGCTCTGGTCAGACCACATTTAGAATATTGTGAGCAATATTAGGCCCCGTATCTCAGGAAGGATGTGCTGACCCTGGAGAGGGTCCAGAGGAGGTTCACGAGAATGATCCCAGGAATGAAAGGCTTAACATATGAGGAATGTTTGAGGACTCTAGGTCTATACTCAATGGAGTTTAGAAGGATGAGGGGGGATCTGATTGAAACTTACAGAATACTGAAAGGCCTGGATAGAGTGGACTTGGGGAAGTTGTTTCCATTAGTAGGAGAGACCAGGACCTGAGGGCACAGCCTCAAAGTAAAGGGAAGACCTTTTAGAACAGAGATGAGGAGAAACTTCTTTAGCCAGTGAGTGGTGAATCTGTGGAATTCATTGCCACAGAAGGCTGTGGAGGCCAGGGCATTGAGTGTATTTAAGACTGAGATAGATAAGTTCTTGATTGGTAAGGGGATCAAAGGTTACTGCGAGAAAGCAGGAGAATGGGGTTGAGAAATTTATCAGCCATGATTGAATGGTGGAGCAGACTCGATGGGCCAAATTTCTGCTCCTATGTCTATGTCTATCCCTCCGTGCTGCAGCTTTCTGCAGTCTTTCTCCACTTAAATAACATTCAGTTCCTCTATTCTTCCTGTCAAAGTGCATAACCTCACATTTTCCCACATTATATTCCATCTGCCAAGTTTTTGAAGGCTAGTGCTCCAGATCTTGCCACGCCCCTAGACAAGCTGTTCCAGTACAGCTACAACACTGACATTTACCCGGCTATGTGGAAAATTGCCCAGGTATGTCCTGTACACAAAAAACAGGGCAAATCCAACCCGGCCAATTACTGCCCTATCAGTCTACCCTCGATTATCAATAAAGTAATGGAAGGGGTCATCAACAATGCTATCAAGCAGCACCTGCTTAGCAATAACCTGCTCAATGACGCCCAGTTTGGGTTCCGCCAGGGCAACTCAGCTCCTGACCTCACTAAAGCCTTGGTTCAAACACGGACAAAAGAGCTGAACTCCTGAGGTGAGGTGAGAGTGACTGCCCTGGGGATTTATCTACCCTCTTTTGTCACTTTCCTGGGTCATGCGAGCCATCAGCTCGGAAGCACCAAGACAAAGCAAAATACTGCAGATTCTGGGAATCTGCAATAAAAGTAGAAAACGCTGGAATGACTCAACAGATCAGCCAGCGCCTATGGGGAGAGAAACAGAGTAAACATTTTAGATTGATGACATTTCATCAGAACTGGATGACAGATTCTGATATGCCACCAATCTGAAACGTTAACTCTTTCTCCTTCCTTAAATGCTGCCTGACCTGCTGAGCATTTCTGTTTTAACTTTAACAGAGTCCCCATCCTCTTACCTGAAAACCGACACAGCCTACTGGCAGGTACCGGCAGTCTTCCAGCATGTTAAGGTATTCTGCCACCAGAGCTGCAGAATGCACCAGGCACTGTGCCGCTTCGGCATGGTTAGTCCGCTCAGAGTGCTTCCCTGCCATATTCTGCAACCAGGTAAGGCGCAAATCCGGTGATGTCTGGTAACCTTTGGCAATTCTATTAGATCAGAATACAGTATTAGTCCAAAGTTGGTTTGTGGGCTGCATTTCAACACTTAACCTTCTTGGAAACAAGCAACAAAAAAAAATCGAAGCATCAGTGAAAGAACGGAAATATGTCCTTACCTGTACATCAGATCCATCAACATTTCCGGATCTTCCTGGTGTTCCTTCATCTTCACTGTATCTGTGAGGATCATGTGCAGGTTAAACACCAGATCTTGTACCTGAACAGGAAGGAAATAGCACAGCCAGTCACTACTAAATCATACAAACTACCCATAAAATAATAATAAAGGAAAGAGAAGTATTTTCACCTGCTTTCATTTAGAACTATATACATTCAATATTGCTGGAGAGAGAGACATGTTGCCGAAGCTTTTCGCCTTTGCACTCATCAGGGCAAAGGCAAGAATGCCAAATTTCAAACAATCACAATGCAAGTATAAATTGTTGTGAGTGCAAAGATGAAAAGCTTCGGCAACATATCTCTTTTTAGTAAGCTTCAAGCTCTGTACTATTAAACGACGGTTTATACACATTCACTTAAATATGTCTTGATGTATATCTAACAGATTTCTCTCCCAGAGACCCACTTAGCTGGGTCTCCTCATCTCCAGGTAATGGCCAACGGCTCGGGTTGGCTTCCAAAGCTTTGATAAGGAAAACATTTTGCTCATTCCACTCTGGGACACACAGGGCTCCTCCTAGTCAGTGATAGGATGCAGATCAAACTGGAGGTTAAGATGCCCTAACATGGCAAGTTTCTGTTCAAATAAGAAAAATGAAACTTCCTACTGCCACCATCCTTTTGTATTGGTCCTTGTGACCTGTATATTTAGTAGAATAATTGATGTCTGGCTTGTTATTTGATCATTGGATTTTGTTGAAAATAATTTTTCTAACTCCCCTTTGGTTAGGGGACTAGTTCTGATGAAATGTCATCAGCCTGAAACCATTAACTCTGTTTCTCTCTCCACAGATGCTGCCTGACTTGTTGGGTATTTACAGCAACACCATTTTATGCCTCAGAAGTGTTCTACCTGCTCAGGGAAGGTGGTCTCACGCAGTTCCAGGTCCTCCTCAGCATATGTCAGAATGGTCTTCAGTGAGCGGCGAAGGTATCCTTCGTTGAAGTTTTGGGAAGTCCCCACTAATGAGGACAGTGACATTGTTACCTGCATTTTCACTCGGGCAAAGTTCTAAAGAAAGACAGAATTCTGGTTCAGTTTCATTAGACTCGAGTTTAACATATGTTGCGTCCAAGACAACAATGTTGTGCAAGAGTCAGTATACATACAATCACTAAGAATGGACTGTCAAGGTTAGCTTATTTTGTTAAACTACAATTCTGGGATGACTTTCTTTTGTCTGTTCTTACCAGAACGATGGCCTCTGTTGCAGAATAAAGGTCATTTTGACCCGTACAGTGTCCCCACAGGTAGCCTGGTATCAATAAACCGCCATCGGTGAAATTATGTGACCACTGAGCTGCAAGAGTTGTGTGTTTTTCCCCGTGTTACTGCTCCTGTCAAACCAACAGGACTACACAATTCAAACTAAGCCACTGCTGACTTGGACTGATGGGAATTCATTTATGTTTAACAAGTCCAATTTTGTGGTCAATTCATCACTTCACCAGAAAACCAAAACAATCCTATTTGAAAACACACTGCATCTTCGACCGGCCACTCAATCTACATTCATCATTAACTTGGTCACTCAATATAAGAATTATTGGCAGCCGACCCACTGAGCACACTACTGTCACTTCGCCTACTCAGCACACAATTCATCATCACTCAGTAGACCTCTGAGAAAGAACATCAATAAACTTGCAGAATGAGCAAATAATTGGCAAATAAAATTCAACATAGATAAATATGAGGTAGCATATTTTGGTAGGAAGAATAGGGAGGTCAATTATTATTTGGAAGGTGAGAGTCAAGGTGGGGTTGAGGAACAAAGGGATCTCGGAGTAAAAGTATAAATACATCAATCACTAAAAGTTGCACCACGGGTTAACAAGGTCATAAAAAAGCAAACCAAGCACGAGAATTTATTTCTTGGAGGGATAGAATTGAAAAGTAGGAATGTTATGCTGAAACTATTTCAAACCTTGGTTAGACCACACTTAAGAGTACTGTGCAGGTCAGGTTGTCATTATATGAAAATGATATACAGGTACTGGAGAGGGTGCATAGAAGATTTACAAAGATAATACCAAAAATACAAAGGTATAGATATCAGGAAAGAATTAACAGGGTGGGTCTCTTTTCTCTTGAAAAAGGCTTGGGGTGACCTAATAGAGTTCTTTAAAATTATGAAAAATTTCAATAGAGTGGACACAGAGAGAATGTTCCTTCTTATGGGGAACAGCATAACTAGAAGTCATCAATTTAAGATAGGCACCAAGAAATCCAATAGAGAATTCGGAAGAAACTTCTTTACACAAAGGGTGATGTCAGTGTGAAATTCTCTAACTCAGGGAATGGCTGAAACAAATAGTATAGGTGCTTTTAAAGGAAGGGTAGACTAGCATATGAAAAAGAAGGGAATAAGAGGGTTACGCAAATAGATTTAGATGAAGGAAGATGAGAAGAGGCTCAAGCAGAGCATAAATGTCAGCATTGGCTGGTTGGTAATCTGGGTGGTATGGTGGGGTAATATTCATGTCTGGAACTATTCATTCTGACATACTGAATGAAAGTTGCCTCTATCTACCTGTAAAATTACTTCTGCTCTCTTCATTCATGGACCCAGAGCACAAAACTGCCCTATCCAATATCCTATGTAATCCAATATATATGGTCTCCATTTTGAAGTTTAATGTACCAAACATGGTTACTTTGGCTACTCAATGTACAATTAATCTTCCATCTTGGACATTCAGTACATAATTCATGATCGAATAGTCACAGTGCATTTTCATGGTCACCTCATGCATTCAATGCATTTAGTTGAAGTATTTTACATGTTGAGTACTAATCTAGAATCTCGCATTTATTGGAAACATGACAACAAACATGGTGAACCAGCAGACATCTGTCATAAAGACGATATGGGTAGGCTTTCTCTCGGAAATAAATATGAAAAATACCTGCCTTAGAATGTTACCAGAATAATAAACCAAATAATTGTCTGGTAATCTTGCAGTAGTGAATCCTTCAGCGTGATTACATCTGCACATCTGTCTTATCCATACTGTCCTTGACCTGACGGTGAAGTGCCAGATGAAAATTTTTTTTCCCTCATTCGTTTATACGACGTGGGAGTCACTGGTTAGGCCAGCATTTATTGCCCATTTATTGCGCTGAACAAGGGCAGTTAACAGTCAACCACATTGCTGTAGGTCTGGAGTCACATGTAGGCCAGACCAAGTAAGGACAGCAGATTTCCTTCCCTAAAGGACATTAATGAACCAGATGTATTTTTATAACAATCAGCAATGGTTTCGTGGTTATCATCAGACTTTCAATTCTAGATTTTTACTGAATTCAAATTTCACCATCTGCTGTGGTGGGATTCAAACCTGGGTCCCCAGAGCATTACCCTCGATCTCTGGAACACTAGTCCAGTGACAATATCATTATGCTTCCCTGCTCTTCTTCCAAACATGTCCTGGGACCTTTTACCTGACAAGACAGACGAGACTTTGGTTTAACATCTCATCCAAAAGAGCGAACCTCCAAAAGTGCAGCACTCCTAAGTGTCATCCTAGATTTTGAGCTCAAGTTTCTGAACTGGGAATTAAACCCACAAATTTCTGACTCAGGCAAGAGTGTTACCACTAAGCTATCGCTGACACCTTCACACTGTCCAAACAGTGTGAACTAATCTCAACAACAGAAGTGCACTCCTTGCTATGCCAATATTGCATTTTTGATATTTCATACATCAGCCCCTCCTTATGGCCTAAGTGAGACTATCAATTTAATGCCAGAGGGCAGTTTTGTTCTTTAGGCTTGAGTGGAGTGAGCAGAAGACATCTTACAAGCAGAAAGAGGCAACTTTCATTTAATATGTCAGAACGAACATAAACCCAGGATCCAGGCATGAGTGTAGTATTTTACCTCACCATACCACCCAGATTACTGCCTCATCATCAGTGCCCACTCCCCAATGTTCCATATAGAAAAGACACAGGATGTACTTACATTGCCAATCTCAAAGTTCTGCCTCATCAGGAGATAGAGTGAAGCGCTGGCATGGGCTCGAATGGTTCCCACACTGCTACTGCAGTGTCGCAGAAGTCTTAAACACAGATCAGCGCAAAGCTCAGTGTCCTCCTCAAATAGCATTTCAGGAAACTACACAGAGATAATCATAAGACCAATCAACCAGCAGAACGAGGGAGTCAGCTTAGCACCTTCTAACGCAGGACTGAGCCACAGCTACACAGGGTGTTGTCGCAGGAATGGGGAAATAACTTAACCAGAGAAAACTGTTCAGTGAAAAATGCTACTGATTTCTGCCGGTTTAAGAGATATTTCAAATAAAGAAGTAATTTATTTTTATTGAATGAAACAAAAAATTCCAGCTAATAGCACATTACAGAAACACAATTTATAACAAATTTCATGATGCGTAAAGGTGCATAGAATGAAGGTCTTGCTTAGCACTGCAAAAGTGACAATGCTCATTGGCAGGGTTACATCCTGAATTTGGCAAAAGGAGGATTAAAATCAGAAGGTCCCCTTTGGGACCTAAGGCGTTGGGCCTTACATGGTTCTTACAGGTGCTAAGGGCAGAAAAGTGATGGGGAATAGAAGTCATTTGGCTGCTTACCTTAAAGACCAGTGCCCGCTGGGTGGCAAAGCAATGCTGCAGGAAGAGAGCACTCTGGTTAGAGGCCATAGCGTGTAGAATGACCTTCAGCACTCCACTCAACACACTCTCTTTAGATTCTGACACCATAACTGTCTGTGCAATGGAAAATACGAATAACATAAGAGGCACTGCTCAATGACCATCAGTTCCAAACACTTTTGAACTGGACCCATTTCAGTTCAATTATTTATTAGTTTGTTGCCACAACGGTTTTGATGTAATTCATATGTATGTTATCTACCTTGTTCTTATCTCCTCATTTAATTGTCCCCAGCCTAACCTACCCATACTTACTCAATGCTCTTGAAATCATTCAATTCATCCTTATCCATGATAAGTACTCAGAATTCATTCCTTCCACCTTTCCAGACATTGACCACTGACTTTCAGCCTCCACCGTTTCACAGGTAAGCTCCAAACCATTCAGTTTCATAACCTAAGCCACAGTTCACTAAAATACAACAACCCATTCTACCCTAAATGCCAAGCTGCTCTGTTCTCCAAATCATCCCGAAAAGGTCACAGCAGATCCCCCAATTTGTTTTTACAAAAAAAAATCAAGCAGCTGTGATGCCAACAGTTCTCAGCCATCTGACATTATAACGTGAAAGTTGTTCTCTGATTGACTTTACTCTCATGTAACTCAAGCCTTTCAGATTCTTATCTCAGCACTGCCAGAAGTTAGCCATGGTGGAACTACTGCTTGTTAGCTAATAGCTCAGACACAATAGACTCTATTTCTTTACCTGAACAATGATTTCAAGTATGTCCAAAACCACGAGGTTAGCTTCAGTAACCAGGTTTCCATCTACTAGGGCATCGTGTTCCATTTCAGCCTTTGTCCTAAGGTGGGTGGGTGGGTGGGTGGGTGGGTGGGGGGGGGGGGGTGGAGGAGAGAGAGAGAAAGAGAGAGAGTAAAGCATCAGCCAGTGTCAAACTACTGGACCCAAATGGACACACCAATTGGCCAACAGGAAATAAGAAACAGGAGAAATCTATTTTGTCCATTCAGCTTACTCCAGCATCCTGTTAGCTACAATTGCTCTTTACAATCCTGATTGCTTGCCATTTCTTCATATTCCTTAATATCTGTGCTTCCAAAATGACTACCTATTTTCCTTTTAAATATTCTAATTGACCTTGCATCTAGGGCAAAGAAAAGCAGGGGCCTGGGGCACAAACAGCAGAGGCGGCTGAATGGATGGTCTCAATCTTTGTGACAAAGAAATCCATAAGCTTCTTGCACTTTTTGCTGGAAGCAAGAGTGGAGGCAGCAGGATAAAGAAATTCAGGGAGACAGTTAGTAATGAACCTGAGGTTATTTTTGCTTTCAAAAATGTTCCTAGAACAGGGGGCGAGGTTTTGGTATCAGACAGTGAGGACTGATAGTTATCCATCATCGGATTTGAGCATTAAGTCAATCGAATGGCAGATATGTTCAACTCTGCACCTGTGAGTGATGATGGGGACCATGATGAGAAACTAACAACATTCTGGGGTTACCATTGATCAGAAACTGAAATGAACCAGACATATTAATACTGTGGCTACAAAAGTAGAGGCTGGGAATAACGTGAAGAGTAACTCACCTCCTGACTCCCCAAAGCCTGTCCACCATCTACAAGGCAAAGTCAGGGGTGTGATAGAATACTCTCCACTTACCTGGATGAATTCAACTCCAACAGCACTCGAGAAGCTCAACACCATCCAGGACAAAGCAGCCCGCTTGACTGGCACCCTATCCACAAACATTCACTCTCTGCCACTGACGCAGCAATGTGTACCATCTGCAAGAACCACTGCAGCAACTCACCAAGCCTCCTTCGACAGCACCTTCCAACCTCTACCACCCTCTGCGACCTCTACCATCTAGAAGGACAAGGGCAGCACTTGCATGGAAACACCACCACCTGCAAGTGCCCCTCCAAGCCACACACCATCCTGACTTAAAACTATATTGCCATTCCTTCCCAATCACTGGGTCAAAGTTCTGGAACTTTTTCCCTAGCAGCATAGTGGGTATCTTCATCAAGACGACAGCTCACCACTACAATGACACCCACATCCCATGAAAGAATAAAAAAGCAAAGATAGGAAAGCATGCAGGCATTGTTAGGTGTACAGATGTCACAAGTGGAGATAAGGGAGCGGAGATAAGGGAGCTGTTAATGGCTGCAAAGGTATTCTGGTGAAGGAGGGCCAGAGGCTACGCAGTTGGGAGTCAGAAAGTACAATGAGTTTGAATTATAAGATTATGCACTTGTTCTAGATTTCCTAGCACACAATCTAGAGCAATTCCCCTTGTGATTTTAAATACCTCAATCTGTTAACTTTAAACCTCTTTCTCCAAAGACAATAACCTAACCTTATCAAATATCATCATAACTGGGAATCTTCATTCCAGGTCTTGTCTTAGACTTTCCCTTGGACAGTGTATCCTTCCTAAGGTGGGGGCATCCAAACCACACACAGTAATCCAGGTGCAGTCTGATTAGAGCTCTGGATAACTACAATTGCACTCTTATTTGCAAACCAATGCTGTTCTGATTCAAATTTGAATTAGTATCTGGGGTAGCTATCAGGTAGTTCTCTCTGTATAGGGCCACAGTTGAATTAGTTTGATACTGATATAAAAACAGAAAATGCTGTAAATACACAGTAGGTCTGGCAGCATCTGTTGATACAGCAAGAGTTAATGTTTCAGGTCTGTGATTTGAAATGCTGACTGTGTCTCTCTCCATAGATGGTGCCAAATCTGAGTATTTCCAGCATTTTCTGTTCTTATTTCAGAGTTGCAGGATCTGCAGTAGTTTGCTTTTGTATTAATGTCAAGACGATATAATAATGTTATTGGAAATTATTTTAAAATAGAGTTCTAGTCGGGGGGGTGCTGGTGCTGTGTGTGTTTGTGTGTGTGTTAAATTGATTAAAGCCAGCTGGTCTAGAGACTTTGATGTATAGAAGAGAAGTAGGTTTGAAATGTTGATTAGGGGGCAATTTGCATTTTAAATAAACCATTCAAAAGAATGGCTGAAATATTACACCTAGCTAGAAGCCAAACAAGGTGTTCATTTTTTCCAAAGCTTACTAATAAAATTGGTGCTATGAAAGGGTTTTGTCAGAAGAGGTAAAGTTCAAAAAACCTAGTGATACAATGAGAATTTGCATTCAAAGAGGAAAACACATATAAAGAAAGAAAAGGTTGTTGGTAAAAGAGGAGGGATTCTAAGGTCTAAAGCCTCCAGCCTGTATGCCTCAAGCCGCTGTCTGCAAGGACCCAGAACTGAAAGAAATTCATTTTGAATGCAACCGTCCGGAGTTCGCTTTGCCAGGGGTCTGTTTAAATCTATGTTTTACCACTGCCTTAACAGGGGTGTAACTGGGAGTCAGATTAATTAGGGGATTTTTAGGGGTTATTATAGTAGTAGTTTGTATGCATATGTATGTGCTTACAATCTTTTAATTAATAAATGTTTAATTTAGTTTTATAAAAACCTCTTGAGACTTGGTGGTCTTATTAAAACTGAATTCAAAGCCTGCATCTCGAAACATACAAATTACAAAATTTGGTTATGACAGTTGTTTCAAGTTTCCCTCCGGGATTTGAACAGCTCAGCATTTACCATCTGCTGCGTCATATTAATTAGTTTGGTCCTAGTTCTATTAGAAGCAGAAACTGGAAGTTCCATATGATATACAGCACAGAAACGGCTCTTTGGCCTAATTGTTTATGCTCCATTTCAGGGACTTTCTTATACAAAAAATCTACCACAAGTGCCTAATGAGGCCATGTCAATCACAATAGTTGTGAGGGCAGTAGGTTAATGCTTGAATTGGTAAAACATTAAAGGAAATGGGTAGAAAGTAGGAAAGATGGATCTGTGTAGACTGGGAATTGTCCTGACAAAGACCTAGTGGGATGAGTGGCCTCTTTCTGTGCTGAAATTTATTTATTCTGAAGTGAGATGATGCAGTTGAACTGATAATTGTGTGGAGATGTGGGGGATGGGAGAATGTGCAATATTCCTATTCTGCAGAAACAGTCACATACTTGTCAACCTTATCAGCATTCTGCCTCCAGTGAGTGATGTTCTTTCGCCAGCGAACGTTTTCTTGGCTTCCATATGGGCTCCTCTCTACAACAGATTGGAGAACATTAGATTTTGATTAATTGTCTCTGTATTTAAACCAAAAATGGAACATTCATCTAAAATACACTCTTAAATGGTGGCCCACCTGAACCACATAGTGGTTATAATAATGATTGAGATAACTCTAGTTTGAAACAGGGGGTTATGAACTGACTGTAGTAAGCAGTTAGTGCCTCGTGTTTTACTTTATGCAATATATGCCCATTCTCCAGCTCAGAATGTCTTCAGCAACTCTGTTCTTTTTTCAGCTGTCCAGACATCATAGAATGGAGGCCAGAAGCTACAGTTTGATAACTGATACTCCACCATTAAATGTCACAAACTCATGTTTTTTTTATTCATTCATAGGATGTGCACATTGCTGGATAGGCCATCATCTCTTGCCGATCCCCAATTGTCCTTGAGAAGGTGGTGGTGAGCTGTCTTATTGAACCACTGCAGTCCATGCGGTGTAGATACACCCACAGTGCTTTTAGGTAGGGAGTTCCAAGATTTTGACCCAGAGACAGTGAAGGAACAATGATATATTTCCAAGTCAGGATGGTGAGTGGCTTGGAGGGGTGCTTCCAGGTGGTGGTGTTGCATTTGTCTGCTGCCTTCTAGATGGTAGTGGTTGTGGGTTTGGAAAGTGCTGACTAAGGAGGCTTGGTGAGTTCCTGCAGTGCATCTTGTAGATGGTACACACTGCTGCTACTGTGTGTCAGTGGTGGAGTGTGTGAATGTTTGCGGATGGGGTGCCAAACAAGCGGGCTGCTTTGAGTTGGATGGTGCAGCTTCTTGACTGTTGTTGGAGCTGCACTCATCCAGGCAAGTGGGGAGTATTCTATCACACTCCTGATTGTGCCTTGTACATGGTGGACAACTTTGGGGAATACTAACTGAAGATCCTATTTACAGCTTGCCTGTACATTACAATTAAGTGGATGGTAACAGCAGGTGTTAGTGCTGTAATGTACAAGCAAGCTGTAAATAGGATCTTCAGTTAGTATTCCCCAAAGTTGTCCACCATGTACAAGGCACAATCAGGAGTGTGATAGAATACTCTCCACTTGCCTGGATGAGTGCAGCTCCAACAACAGTCAAGAAGCTGGACACCATCCAACTCAAAGCAGCCCGTTTGTTTGGCACCCCATCCGCAAACATTCACACACTCCACCACCGACGCACAGTAGCAGCAGTGTGTAACATCTACAAGATGCACTGCAGGAACTCACCAAGCCTCCTTAGTCAGCACTTTCCAAACCCACAACCACTACCATCTAGAAGGCAGCAGACAAATGCAACACCACCACCTGGAAGCACCCCTCCAAGCCACTCACCATCCTGACTTGGAAATATATCATTGTTCCTTCACTGTCTCTGGGTCAAAATCCTGGAACTCCCTACCTAAAAGCACTGTGGGTGTATCTACACCGCATGGACTGCAGTGTAGAATAAAGAGATGGAAGGATGGCACTTCTGGCTTCTTCTAGCCAAAGAGAGAATGAACTTGGATTAAGTGAGGGTGTGCATGGATTTGCATGTATGTGACATTAATGTACAATCAACTATCCTGTCCTCTCTCCAAAGGCTTGGATCATTAAGGTGTTGAAGCAACTAAGTAATTCAGTAGGTCCCAGGTTTATTTCCCTGATCCCAGTTGGTGTCCTACAATAGCCTCAGTGAGTCTGTGCCACAGAAAGGAAAACCGGTTAGCCTGCTACATGGCTACCAGTGACCTTTACTTGAAATGGCCGGATGAAGGCATTGAGTGAAAAATACTCATTTGTCCAGTCTCACACATGAACAATAGTCACCTAACGCACAGAAAAGCAACCAGTGCCTGAGGTACTTTCCCACAGCCAGAGTTTGAACTTTCAGGACTTAAGGAGGTAGTAGATTGGTCTGAAGCTCCAACCCAACAAAACAACATATAGGCACGAAATTGCTATCTTTATCTGCATGGGGCAGGTTAATAAGCGAATGCTCAAATGCAGATTAATGGGAGAGAATTCAAACAGAGCCTGGCATACCTCGACTCCGGCGCACCATCTCTTGCCGAGCTCCTACCGTCCCAAGAATGGCCTCTTCCAGTCGTGCTTTCATATCCTGGGATTTCTTAAATGTCAGGCTGTTAATCCGCTCAAAAGATTTCTTACCCTGAAACCAATAAATCAATTTGCAACTTGAAAGCTGTTTAATTGTGAGATTCCTTTGCTCTTGTGGCAACTATTCTTGCCTCATGTTAATAGAGAAGTGAAGAGACGGCGGACCAGTGGACTATATCACCCATCAGTGAGCAAATGTAGCAGAAAGCAGACCCGCCGCCTGTCAATGCAGTTAGACAGACAAGATTCACTGCAAATCTTAGAGCAGAGTGGATGCTTAATGTCTGCAAGATTCTCAATTCTATTTCTAGGTCCTTAAGAAGATTTTATGATCATACATTTAAATATTTGAATGTTGTTCAGAAAACAGAGCCAAATGCTAATAGAACGACAAACACGTGTCTCATGCCAGATCTACCTGAGAGGTTTCCCCACACCATAGACTAAAGGAATGACTAAAACCTCAATTACTTTATTAAGAAATATATGTAAAATGTCATAGTTTGCAGCATAGGACATAGCAAGGGAAAACAGTGAAGACAAGGAGAGGTAAATTAGGAGGCAATGATTAATTAATGACTCCAAGTTGGTGGGCTTTTAAAACCAGACAATTTTTAGAAGAAATTAAGGATCTGGCACAAGATCCAAAAGTTGTTCTGATCCTTAAAGTAATCTGTGGATCATGATTCCAATCTTGAGACTATTCCATTCAAGAGCTTTTACAACAAGAGATACAGAGGGTGAAGAGGTACAGGTCCTGACAAACATACATAATCCACATGTATAGCAGCAATCTTTAGCTTTTCAGAAACCCACTGTGAGAATGATCGGAGTCTAGCTTTGGTCAGGATGCATTTATACGAATAAACCTTTGGTATCAGTCGGTGAAAATAAATTTTAAAAATACTAAACTCCTTAGATCTTATGGTAAATAAGACTCATTGTTGCTATTTCCTGTATGGATAAGATACAACATTTATCTTTCAGATAGCTGGGACCACAGAAAATCATGAGTTTGATGGTACTACACCAATGAAGAAGTGGCAGGGATTTGAAAGAAGTCAAAGACCCCTAACATAATACTGATTGCTGATGGCTACAGTCAAGCAGCCTTTATTTTAGTTATGTAAAGTAAAGCTACTTATGTTTGAGTTAACTTTCCGGTCTTCTTCCCACAGCAAACAGGCTCATGGTGCTCTATCATAAGCACACCATTTGTCAAACTTTGCCTGATTACATGACTTTTTATATGTTTAATGCATTAAAGGTTCTATCTAAATGCAAGTTTTTGTTGCTTGCCAATTGTCTATGCTATGTCCGAGTCAAGGGGAGAAAACAAATACAACACACATTTAAGGAACCATATATCAGATTTTGGCAAAAGAAACGTAGGGCCATTACTGAAACTGAACTGTAGTCACAGACATCTATTCACACATTACAGGCCCCATATCCCCGCAGCTCCATGTGCTTACCTTATATTCGAAGCAGGATATGCAGAGGTATAGCAAATCTAGCAGTCGGTTTAGCTGGAAGACTGATAGGTCTGTGAACCACTTTTGCAGGATCTCCTCATCTGCATTCTTTAGGACCCAGAGAAAACAGATGAGAAGGATGCGACTTGATTCGGCTGACAGGGTGGAATACTGTCGGCTGGGCTACAAAGACAGAGAAATTTGCATTACAACTGTTCCAGCTTCAGTACATATTACAGCAGTCACGTCTGTAGTTGGGCAAATGGTACAGACTGTTTTCAGACTGTTACCAGTAGGGCTAGTAAATTAGTATCACAAAAGGTCAGGGAGTCTGGCTGAAATAGAAAATTTTATTACTTAAAATAATTCCTCTCCCCTGTCCCAAAGAAAAAAATGAGCTGAACTAATTCCTATTATATGTGGCATTGGTAAGCCAATATCCAGCTTGTGGTAGGGCAGTACAGATTGAAGCCATCATTTCTACAAGATGCACTACAGGCATTCACCAATAGACAATACCTTCCAAACTCAGAACCACTAACATCTAGAAGGACAAGGGCAACAGATACATGGAAACGCCACCACCTGAAGTTTCCCTCCGAGTCTTGGAAATCCTGACTTGGAAATATATTGTCATTCCTTCACTGTCGCTGAGTCAAAATCATGGAACTCCCTCCCTAACAGCACTGTGGGTGCACCTACACCACATGGACTGCAGCGGTTCAAGGCGGTAGCTTACCACCATATTCTCAAGGGCAACTAGGGATGGGCAATAAATATTGGCTCAGCCAGCGAAGCCTACATCCCTTGAATGGATGAAAAAAAATTGGAGTAATAAGATTTTCCTACTTTTACAATACCCTAGTGGGTTTCCAATCTCATCTCCATTAAAGAGAAGGGTGGGGGGTTTGGAACAATATAAACAAGGACAAGGAAGATCATTCAGTCATGAGTCAGTTTAAAAATATCAAGGCTACCTGCAACCTGTTAGAGGATCCAGGTGTTCGTCAACTAATTCCAGCTGCCCTAACCAGAAGTCCCTTCCTTGTGCCAATCACCCTGAAAAAATTGCTGAACTGGTTCAAAAGTTCTCCTTTTTACCAATTTCTTCAGGTTTTTCTAGTACAACTCCAACAGAACATTCACAACTACATTGTCACAACAATTGGGTGGACAACTTGCTCAGCAGGGAAATGGTGATCAAAGAGGGAAATACTTGTGCAGGGTAGGATTTCATTTTTCTGCATTTTTTCAGCAAAACAGTTTTTACAGACAGTTCTTAGTATACATAATATATGTCACAAAACCACAGCCATCTTGAACTTGATACCAAATGTACGACGGACAAAATTACCGAGAGAAAAGACGTGCACAATAGGGAGGTTGGGCAGGGATCCCCGATTGCTATGACTATAATCTAGAAAAGCAAATCAGTCTGAAAAACACTAAGTATTTGATTTACTAAGGGATCACCCAGCTCGGCGCTTTCAAGGGTGTTTGACCCTTTACCTGCATGGAATTAAATGATCAAAAGAAATAAACTATCACTGGAACAAGCTCAACCAGATGTTCCACCATCGTTGATTGGTGTCCTACCATAACAGGAAGCTGAAGTGGGGAGCTTCTGTTTGGGTGAGGTACGGGCGACCCTGCTATTGCCATGGCGATAGTTTGACTGATCATGCTGCTGTTCTCGGTGTCCACTTCATCCATCATTGAGGCAGTGAGGCGGCCCTTCTGGTTGCCGTTTTCTGCTGGGGAGGGGAAGCAACGCATGTTTATTTTAGAACCTTATGAACAGCCAAAGACAAAACCTTCCAGTGATCAGAGTTTGCTTCCAACCATGATTCACATGCACCAGGCTTATTTGCTGGGACGTAACATGGAGAGTCAGCAATCACCACTACCCCAAACACTGCTCATAATCATGCCAGTCACCATCTTTCCATCAATGATTTTAATCTCTTCTATTTTTTACCTCTCCTCCCAACTCTCCTTTTTTTCAGGTTTTTTTTTGAAGGCCTGAAATCCTTTTATTTCCTTCCTAATTCCCCTTGTCTCCACAGTCATGCCCCAATTCTAACTGATTGTTGCCAGGTCTGTCCGAAGGCTGCTCTCAAATTCCTCCATGGCCTTGCCCCCTTCTTATTTCTGTAACCTCCTCAAGCCCTATTACCCTCAGAAATTTCTGCACATGACCAATTCTGGCCTCTTGTACATCCCTGGTTTTCTTCACTCCACCACTGGTGGCCATGCCTCAGCTGCTTAGGCCCTAATCCTCTCTGACTCTCTCCTCCTTTAATATGTTGATTAACACCTAGCTCTTTGACCAAGGTTTTGGACACATATCCTAATATCTCATGTGGCTCAGCGTCAAATTTTGTTTGGGATTGCTCTTGGGAAGTGCTTGGCTGTTTTCTTACATTAAAGAAACTATATAGATGCCATTCTGTCTACACTAATCAAGGGAGAAAGTCAAATCTCTGCAGCACCGTGTGCTCTGAGATACTACACTTTCAACTACAGTTAACATAGATTATTAGTGATGTTGCGAAGCAGAGGACCCTGTTATTCCCTTTCCTACCTGTGAAATCGTACAGCTGTGGCAAGGTGTCCATGACAATGCCGATCAGTGGCAAATACAGCTTAGCAACGTGGGCTTTCACCTCGCAATCGGTGTAACGAGGATCTGCATCGTGACTGCACATCAGGTTGTGGATTGCGCCGATCGCCTTTTTATGCAGGAAGAACAAGCTGGAAAAGAAAAAGTACACACACACACCAAGGGTGAACCTATCCACAGACTGCAACAGGCAACGTGCTAATGGTCCACCAGTGCTGTCACAAAAGGTGGATGTTTGAAATTGTTATACTGTCTCCGCTTGAATTATGAACAATATCCAAGGGTAAAAATACTTGCAATTACGTAGCCTTGATCACAATGTCATACTGGCAAACATGGCAGCTATTTTGTGTCAGAAATAACTCACAAATAGATAAATGTCCTCTTTAATCTGTAAGGAATTACCTGGTTCAGGTGGGCAGCAGTAAGCCACAACACTTCACATTCCCAGGCATTAATGCCCATTAAAATTGCCGCAAGATACGCACTGCCTCAGCTACAGGTTCTGCTGTGGCACTCATCAGCAACTTTGTGAATAGCATATCTGTTCATTCAGTACAATATCATTAGCAATTCTGAGAAGAACATAAGAGATAACTGGAGTAGGCCATTTACCCCTTCGAGCCCAGAATTAGAAGTGTTTTGAGGAACCCTGGGAGATGTGATAAGGTGCTATATAAATGCAAGTTCATTGTTAAAATTGCTAAATTAGCGCAGTACAGGGACTAGATCAGAGACTCAAAAAGGAAAACCTGGGCTCCCCAGTGGGTCAGTATTCTACCATACTCTCCTTCCATTCACTCAGCATCTAGCATAGCTCAGGTATGTTTTCTTCCCCAATTTTTTTATGTCCTCTTTTCCTAAAGGCTTAAACAGTTACACTGAAATTTACTGAGGCATTAAAGACTCTCCAGTCTCTTGCTCAACTGGCTAGAGCTCCCAATGTGAGCTTTGGGAAGATCAATTCTGGGGCCATCACAGCTGAGCCCAATTCTGTCCTCAGCCAATGTTCACGCACTGCAGTTCCTGGAATTGGGAACTAGATCCTAGGCCTGTTTTTCAGTTTCTACCTGGACATTAATGTCAAATGTCTCTCACACCCCTACTGAGATCATGTAACAGCACATACACCAGGGATCCAAAAGAGACACCTGTGTGAGCTCGTCCATCCACAATATCAACATTGCTTCATTTTGTTTGTTTGGTAATTGAGAATGAGGAGCTTTTACCCTTCAACGTCAGGTTCGAGGATCAAGGCCAGTTCAGTCAGTAGTAATCCCACGAGAAAGTGCTGTTGTCGAAAAGGCACGGACATCTCAAACATATTGGCTATCTTCTGATCCTGAACATGCATGGAAAAGCCTGAACTCTGCAGAATGTAGAATAAGCTTTGTCAGCAGCATATCAAATATAGCCCACAAAACATGTCCTCACAGGACAATTTAATTCCATACTTGTTTTTACAGAAAAATATCCTGATCTGATCTGGCTTAAATGTGATTCCAGACCCACTGCAATAAACTTGACACTGAACTGACTGCCCTAGCAAGCTACTCAGTTCAAGGGCAGTTAAGGATAGGAACAAATGCTGGCTTTACCAATAATGCCCATTTTCCATCAAGGAATAAATAAAGAAAAAAGAACCATTCCAAGAATGATTGATTATCAATTCTGACATTATAGCTTACATTTATGTAGTGCTTTACCAATAGCTGGTTAATAAATGTGCACTTAAGAAGCTCTCAGACGTCAGCCTGCCTGCTTCTCAGTCAATATCCTCTAGGCAGACCAAAATCAGGAACGCACCATGTAGATATCTCACCCTCCTGGATGTGTTCGCACCTCAGTGTCAAAACAACTTAAAGTTTCTCCCACCTTTTTATTTTCCACCCGAGAGAATCCAGCACACAAATCTAGAAGCTGAATGATGAATCCATTGTACCCAATGACTAGTGGATACTGATCAGCGCCCTCCAGAAACGTAGACTGAATTGCTTACACATAACAAGTTTGAGTTCAACTAAGGGAGGGGGATGACTCAAGGATCAATTGCAGATCAATCTGGTGGCAAATGAATGTGTAGTCTGAAATACTCTTTAGGATAAAGACTTTGCAAGTGCGCAACACTGAACATACTCAGAAGTAATGATAGGAACACACATGGTGATCTCAAAGGTCCCAATAGCTTAGGCATTAAGTGACCACAGTGTGGAGCTAGGCATAGAAAATTAGGGTCCAATATTCAGTTCTTGCTCTGTGCCAAGCTTGCTGACCTCAACTGAATAATTGGACCTGGGTTAAAGGGAAAATAAAACCAGCCAGTGTGTCTGTTGCTGATGCTACTCAGTCCCTTTCTGGAAAGTGCCTATATGGGCATGAGGAGAGAACAGGATCAGCCAAAGAGTCTGCTCATATGCACTGTCTGGACTCACCAATGAAAAATTGCCCATGGGATGAGGGGAGAAGTAGCTAGTACCTGAACAACTATACCCAGCATGAAACCAGGCACTCATGTGATGCTTCTAGCAGCTGGACTGAGAGCAGCAAAGATGGAGGTCTGTGAACATATTGTGAGGAGAGGGGGAGAGAAAATTAAAAGAGGGCAAAAATGCCTTTAAGAAAATGCAAAATACAAATCTTCATGATTTTTTTCCTGCAAACTTAAGCTAACTTAAAAAAGTGTTTAAACTCTGACAGGCTTCTCAACCCAGCAGGTGGTTTACAGAGAGACTTTTAGTCAGATCTCTGCCTTTTAATAGTGTGAAAACCCTCAGTTATAATCCCCTTCCAATGTTACCTGAAAGCAGCTAAAGAAAAGGGAAGATCATGGAATTATACAGCACCATAGAACTCACTGTGCTTGCTCTTTGAAAGAGCCATCCAGTTAGTTCCATGACCCCCTCTGCTCTTTTCCCACAGCTCTCCAAATTTCTTCCCTTCACTTATTTATTCAATTCCTTTCTGAGAATTATTACTGCATCTGCTTTCACCACACTTTCAGGCAGTGCACTCCTGATCATGGTAACGCGCACGTAAAATAAATTCTCATCTTGCCTCTGGTTCTTTTGTCAATTACCTTAAATTTCCATTTAAATCTCTTGCTGCTGCCACTCTGCTCAAATCTTTCAATGAAGTTTGAAGGGGCAGCATCAGGAAGGTACTTACCTGGGAAGTCGCTGAGGAGACCGATGGGGACGGGGAAGCAGGTGGAGATAGTGTGCTGCATGGAAGATTTAGCGTGATGTAGTGTTCATGGCTGCAGATAATGCGGATGAAGTCCAGTCGTAGAGCAATGAGAGCATTTGGGTTCTGTGAATTCTGCAGCTTATTACTGACCTTTGGATGGGAGGAGGAAAAAAAAAACAAAGAGCACTAACTCAGACCTGGAATAATACCAATGCTACATTTTTCCAATGTACAAAACCCTCTCTCCTCATCACTGGAAAAGAATAAAATCATCCAGTTGGATAGTTCCAGACCATAACTTAGTATTGCTGAAAATCAGATGTCCTCACTTCCTTTATGACAAGAGTTCAACTTCTGGCCTACACCATACATGGCAAGACCTGAGCATCTAAACTATTCAGTGAAGGAGGAGACCAGAAGTCATCAATTTAGATTTATTCACAAAGTGGAACATTACATGTGTATAGTTCCTAACCGTACGCAACACCCCTCCCAGTGGCCCACAGTATCAATATGTGTCTCTTTATATGTGTTCAAATAATGAATGCCCTCCACCAGTTTATCCTTACCCTTAATTGATACAATTAACAGAGCAGAATGAAGAGAGAATTATCTGTAACTTTTTTCTGTAGAACACTTAGATTGACAAATGGTTGTATTCATAGGAAGGGAGGTTTGGGGGAATTATTTTACAACAAACAAATCACAGAATTGTTACAATACAGGAGGGCTTGGCCTAAATAGCCAAGTGGTTGTGGTACTGGGCTTGTAACCCCAAGATCAAGAGTTCAAATCTCACAATGGCAAACTATGAAACAATGTAACTTCATCTGAATAGGAAGATGGAAACGTGTTTGTACTCGAAAGAGTTACAACACAGGAGGCCATTCGGCCCATCATGTCTATGCTGGCCCTTCAAACAAGAAATGCACCTAGTGCTATTCCTTCGCCATCTCCCTGTAACCCTGCACATTCTTTTTCAGGCAATAATCCAATTCCTTTTTGAATGCCTCGCTTGAACCTGCCTCCACCACACACACACAGTCAGCAAAATCCAGATCTTAACCACTCAATGCTGCATGCCAGGTGCTGTTCATTTGCAATTATCTTCCATTTCCTCAATCTATTGATGATGTCAAATATTTGGGTGATATTAGCGGTGGGGAAACCCCTGATGTTGTCTGTTAATATGATTAGGAGCTGTCTATTCATCTTAATGTCTCTACCATCTTTAGGTAAAAACTTGTGAGAATATTGGGTGGATGGGAAGAAATGAAAAAAAGTTGGCAATGGATTTGGAAACAGATAAGCTTTTAAACAGAACTCAAATGTTCTAATTCTGAAAAAACAGTCACTGACTGAACCATTTACTCTTGTTTCTCTCTCCATAGATGCTACCTGACCTGCTGAATGTTTCCAGTATTTTATTTATATTTCAGATTTCTGGCATTCATAGTATTTCATATTGAACTATAAATGAAATTGCCTGGTCACACTTCTATCCTCCAGCTTCTTTGTTCCTGCTTAAGTACTGGACTTCAATGCACAGCCTGTAAATTAGTCAAAGACCAAAATACAGATATCCAGGGGTGAAAGAAAAGCTTACTGTTCTAATTAACAAGGACAAGACTATTAAAACACATAGACTCTTGTGTATATTTTGGGACTGCCGGCTGTTTTAATGGGCTCCACCAGCGAGGACCCCCAGAAGTAATGGAAATCCTGTAGCGCCTTGACTTTTTCTGTTTCCCAGTGGGATGTAGAAGCCTCAAGTCTGGATAAATATGAGTTCACACCCAAGTAAAATCATTCCGTGGCACTGAGATAATCAGGGCTCCTGCATACAATTTCAGAAGCAGAAGCTCCACCCAGCAATTCTTGCAACTTCAGTACTCAGAACAATACCTGTTTGTAGTACATGCGAATGAGGCTGAAAACATATCCTCGGTCCATCAGTGAGAGCAAGTCATTGAGAAAGAATGCCAAGCTGATGTTCAGCCGTTCCACCAATTCAATATCCTTTAAAAGATGCACATACGCACAGAAGAGAAATGACACAAATGTTGAAATATATTAAGACAAACAGCTCATAACAACAAAAACAGTCACAGCCTCAGAAGTTGCTTTCCAAAACAAGAGCCCACGTTAGCCTGTGTAGGCCACAGTTATAGGCACAGAAACGCGCTGTATTGGAGAAAATTCCTGGCCATAGGTGCTGGGGTTAGCCATACCCAACTGCATTTACAACCACTCCCCCAGCTCCCTGGAGTTCTGCTGACAAGATTAATTTGCATTAAATGTGACATTACTCTAAAAACAGTGAAATTTTTACCTTCTGGAACCTGCTGACAATGTCTGCAGTAATCATGCTGGCTAAAGCCGTTACATCATCCACAAATCTCTCCGGGAACCTCATTTTCCGTGGGGCCTCAAGCCTGTCTGAAAGGTGGAGGTGATGGCCCATACTTTTCACCTATTTCAAAACATGCACACCAAAGTCAATACATTGTGGGGCGGGTCTCCAGAGCCTTTCTTATACAAGGTTAAATAGAAGGATAATATTGCCGTACGTAACCGACATACGCATTGATGAGAAGCCTAATGCATTATACACAAAGTGGTAGAATAGGAGTTTGAGCCCATAATCCCCCATATGGTGAATTGCTAAACTCAGCAGGGCCTTGGGGAAGATGATGACTGATGAAGCAGGCATATCCCCACAGCTCTTTACAGTAGTTAAACTTCAGACTCGAATGAATGAGAACATCACAGAAACTCAAGCACAGCATCGCTAAGTGGTGGGATAGGGTCCAGCCAAACACTTCATTGAATTCCCTGTCTCATCTATGGCGGTAGTGAGAAAAGGAGGATCAATCGAGCTATTTGCTTCTTGCTGTGTGGTTCAAACCATAACTGCGGTATCATGAGAGCAGAGAGAGTTGACAGTCTCTTTAACTGAAAAAGGCTTGAGGCCTGAGCCTCTTATCTTCAGCCAGTGTTAACTCAAGTGATCAAAAACAGGAACCAGTTATGATTTATTCTTTCCTTGGTCTCGGAGGTACTGGAGCAATTGTATTGGCAAGACTAGGTACAAGCTCAATATTTTCAAGTATAGCATTTCCGGCCCCACTCACCCACCCTAGCAATGGTCTATTCTATGAGTATTTATCTGTGCTCTCACTGGTAATAAAGCAATGAACAAATTTAAATAGAAATCTCTCCCAATAAATGGTGTTTCATAAAATCCATTTTTCTGTCTTTCCTGTCACCTTTCATATACCCAAGGCAAGCTAGTCATCTGTAATTGCATGATTCAACTGCAATGGCACTAGGCAAATAAAAAGGTACCTTCATGGGAGTCCCAGAGTAATAGGGTGCAGTGCCAGTTAGTGACAGTGCAGGTGATGTGTTGGTCAGTGACATTCTGCTTTTCATGGGGTGTTTTGTCAGTCAGTGACAGTCCCTGTGTGACGGGCTGATGTGTCAGTCAGTGACAGTCCCTGTGTGATGGGCTGATGTGTCATTCAGTGACAGTTCCCGTGTGATGGGCTGATGTGTCAGTCAGTGACAGCCCCTGGGTACTGGGGAGATGTGTCAGTCAGCAGCAGTCCTTGTGTAATGGAGTGATCTGTCAGTCAATGACAGTCCCTGTTGTTGGGCTGATGTGTCAGTTAGTGACAGTCCCTGTGTGATGGGCTGATGTGTCGGTCAGTGACATCCCCTGCGTAATGGGGAGATGTGTCAGTCAGCGGCAGTCCTTGTGTAATGGGGTGATCTGTCAGTCAGTGACAGTCCCTGTGTGATGGGGTGATGCATCAGTCAATGACAGTCCGTGTAATGGGGTGATGTGCCAGTCAATGACATTCCTATGTAATGGCGAATTGCAAGTTAAAGACAAGAAAAGAAAAGCTGGTTAACATTTTGAGATTGGGACCCAGATCCAAAGGCTTACTGTGCAGAGAGTCACATCCTTCAAAAGTTAAACAGTCTCTTTTTCCCCTCTTGTCAGATGGTGATGGACTTGAGGTGCATATCCTGCTTTTAGAACAGGTGGGATGTTAGTGAATGACAATAAATCTGACAAAACCACTGCAATTTTCTGGTAAAGCAAATGCTTTGCAGAATTAGCCACACTCAAATCTTCTTGAATAGCCTCAAAGATGTCAGGATTTGAGTCATCATCTTTCCCAGACTAATTGAGTGAATGGACATAACGCAGAAATGTTGAATCATCACCAGTGCTTACCATTAGCTGAAAGAAAAACCAGGCCTGCTGTAAGGCTGCCTCTCGCACATTGCTGGTGCTGACGACCCACTGTAAGGCCAATTCCTCGTGGAGCAACTGCACAACGCAAACAACAGTTATTAAAATGAAGAAACCACAGTTCACCGCCAATTTCTCAGGGCAATTAGTGATGGCAATAAAAGCTGGCCTTGCCAGCGATGTCCACATCCCATGAAAGAATTAAAAAAATTGAACGTAGACATACATTCTTTGTTTATTCAACAAAAACAGGATGTTAACTCACAAAGGCCATACTTAGGGAACAGATCCAAAACAGTCCTAAAAATGCTGGGGCCTCTCAGCTGCAACATTAAGCTGACAACTGCACTCCGATCTGCAAAGTTCCTTTAATTTAGACTTGCTAGGCTGAAAATGGGACAAACCAATTTATGCACAGCTTCAGCTCAGCAGCAGAATATTAAGTTGCCTGGTTTAATGTTCCTGTTATTATGAAACAGCGCATTGTTTGATTTACTGTCAACAACTCAATAGGAGATTTGCAAAATACATTTCATATTTAGACTTATTTAATATTTGGAGGGCCAGCTACTTGGGTAATCCAGAGGTCTAAGTGCGCACTGTCGGAAAATGGTGCCCTAGGAACTCCTTTCACCAAACACACATGCACTATTGTGGCGCAATGGTAGCCAATATATAAATATAGCTGCCCTGCAAGTTTACAGACCACCATCCAGTGAAACGGAAAGGGTGGACCCACAGTGCTGATATAGGAGCATGGCTCACCTAGATTCAAAATGTGGCTGATTGAGTAGTTAAGTATAAATATATTTTACAGGCGCATCCAAATCTGAATACTGGACGACCATTAAGTCTTGTGGGGAGTGTTGCATTCACATTCAGGGGATCCAATAGCCGAGGCAGTACAATACTGACTTGGCCCTTGAGAGGCTCACATCTGAGTTCAAATATCGACAACTATTTTAACTCTGCTCTCTCTAGCCGGTGACCTGTCAGTGTAACAGATGGGTGGATGGAGCGCTGTGTGACAGCTTTGTTCCATGTCAGTGACTGGTTAGATGGCAAACTTTGATGGGATTTTCTCATGATTTTAAGCGCTTGTCTTCAGAAGCAGTTAAAGAATGAAACAGTTCAGTGCTGCAGTAGGAGCATGGTGGGGTGGAGAATCTGGACAGATAAGGCTTAAAGAGGTCAGAGAGCTTTCTCTATCAGAACTGCTCCTGTGTATCAGGTCAATATAACCCCTGCACTGTGTCAGTTCAAAATCAAAATACTACCTTAACGGTCATTTTAAATTCTATGGATGGATCACCCTAACCTGAGCACAGGTCTATAACTGGCTGAAAACGTACTCCAAAGCTCCCAAAGCTTTAGAAGAATTATATTATTGAGCCTTTTGGAAAGCGCTGTCTAAACATTTACTTACAAACCATCACCATCTTAAACCTCACCATGCAAGGATATTCTTCACTTTCTCAAGTTACTGTTAAACCACAGAGGTTTTTGGTCTACCTTTTTTGTTGAAAATCTTGGGTGACTGTGCTGTGAATGAATGAAGCCTTCCATATATGCGGACATGCGGTTGGGACTCCGCTCAGTTGCCTGTGAAATGAGGGACAGGAGCAAGATGGTGTAGAACAGGTATTAGTGGATGGGAAAAAAATGAGATGGTGAGTATAAGATAAACAGTCAGTATGAAACAGGAATGAGGGATGGAGATAACTCAGGAAGATGTTTCCCTGCTGGCTCAATGCCAACAGGAGGCATTTCTAAACTGATGCCCTGAGTTCACGGAGAGAATGTAGGGGTTCTCACTTTGTATGCACATTAAACAAGGCATAGAATTTGCAGCTCAGAAACAGGCCTTGCGGTCCAAATGTTCCGTGTCAGTACTTATGTTTTACATGAGCTTCCTCCCATTCTACTTCATCAAACCCATCAACATATCCTTCCATTCATTTCTTGCTCAAGTACTTACCTAGCTTCCCCTTGAATGCATCTATACTGTCTGTCTCAACTACTCCATGTGGTAGCAAGTTCCACATTCTCACCACTCTCAGGGTAAAGAAGTTTTCCCTGAATTCCTCAATGAATTTATTAGTGACTATCTTGTATTTAGGGTCTTTAGTTTTGGAATTCCCAACCAGTATTTTGTGCTTCATCCTATTAAATAACCCCTTTAATAATTTTAAAGGTCTCGATTTGTTCACCCATCATTCTTCTCTTCTACAGAAAAGACCCAGGCTATCCAATCTTTCCTGCTACTTATAACTTCTCAGTTCTGGCACCATTCTAGTAAATCTCTTTTGCACCTTTTCCCTCTATACCATTTTTGTAATGTGGAGACCAGAGCTATGCATAGAGCTCCAAGAGTATTCTCACCGAGATGCAATACAAGTTTAACATAACTTCTCTTCTTGTTCATTCGACTGTTCTAGAAATGAACCCCAATGCTTTATTAGCATTCATTTTGGCCTTATTAGCCTGCAGTGCTGCTTTTAATGATTTGTGAAATTTATGGAATTTGAAAATATTATTCCCAGCACATCCTGGATTGAAACACCCACCTCCAGGACACCACAACCTCGTGTAGGGATGCACAGACTCACAGACTAAATGGTCTGAACTGCTGGGAGTTGCTGAGACACTCCACCTTGCCGAAGGGCTCTGCTCTGCTGCTCTTTACTATGTTTCTCACAGTGATTTTATCTTCTGACAATAACAAGAGAATTGGGGTGCAATGAGCTTGACAGAGAGCAAAGAAGTTAATATCAGTTTCTATTTCACACCTAACCCAAGCTCCCCCATCCTAACTCAGAGGTACACACTAATATTGCATTCAGGAGTACAGCAGCTACTTAACTAGGTTACGAGCCTGTTAAAGTCAACTATGGTTTTGTATTAATTAGAAATGACACCAGTTTCATTTTTGTGCATTCTCCACATTCTAACCAAGCAACTCAGAAACTGGGAACTCTGATTAAACGCAGCTTGTCAGGCAATGTCAAATCTGGATCATGAGCCTGTTTGGTTTAAGATTTGTACAACTGAGTGATTGGGTAAATGACACATCACAGAATGATGCTGAAACGAGGCTGGTAAACGTGAAGCTGCACCAGATTGGCCTCAATGTACGGACAGAAGAAAATCACCTTTGGTTTGGAATCACAACATTTTTTTCCCTGAAGACACTGCCCCCATCACCTATCAGTGGAACAGAGGGAATGAAAATAAATGAATGAATCAGATGTGATTTTGGACTGCACTTGTCTGTCCCAGTAGAAAGTGGCAAAATGAGAAAGCAATCAATGTGTAGATTGGTAAAGATGTTTCGATGAATGCTTCAAGATGAAAACACCAGTTCTGCACCTGCTTTAGATCACAGCTTGAATTGGGATGGTTTCTCCTCAAGACAGCCTTTGGCCCACCGGGAGCGTAAGCAGAATTAACCCAGGAGTGAGAGCGATCGATCCCCTGGCAGGTAAAGGAGGCAGGATAGGGAGGAAACACAAAGTGAAAACAAGAGTCTAGACACAACACAGTTATTCACAGTAAGAAAAGAGAGCTGCCAGCAGGGATATCACAATAAAACCTTCCAGCATGGATGTGCTTCAAAGATTGGCAAGGTTTACTCTGAATTAATCCTAGAACCTTCTGTCTTTGTCTCTACTGATCCAACTTATAGGGAGTGATTGGCAATATAGTGAGCCACTGTAAGTGAGCACTAATGAAAATGTGACATCAATATCCCAGCCAATAAATACTAATCTTCGTGGCACAGTTGGGAGTCTTGAACAGATATTTATAGACCCTGTCAAAATTAATTCATTTAATCATTTATCCAACAATTTAAGAGATAACATTTTTGGAACAGGAACAACCATTAAGACAAGCAAGCCTATCTCTTTTTCGTGGATCAACCTGATCTGTCCATCCTCTTCCTGTACCGCTCGGTCTCTTCGCTCTGTAGAAACACATCTAATTATCTACTGAACTGACTTAGGCTGTCCACTTCAATATACTTCTGAGCAATCTGTTCTACAAATCAACTTTGGTTTGGGTAAAAGAAGTTGCCTGATTTTCCTCTTTGCTTCCAACTTCATTTTTAATCTGTGTCCTCTGGAATTGATCTCCTTTACTGCAGAACTCAACTTGCCTGGATCCAGGTTGTCAATTCCCCTTTAATCTATACCGCAGGTTGCACTGTATGCCACAATGAATTGCCACAGAGCTAACTAACCTCAATTGAAATGGTGTAATGATATTGGAAGGCAGCACATTGGAAAACATCCGAGGCTGTAGTCACCTAAACGGGTGACAAAGGTTTTGATTTTCTGATCTGGATATCTAATAATCTTAGTGCACAATTGGATGTCCTGAACAGATATAATTTATAAAGATGTTGACGCTTTCTGTGCAGTGGAATAATAGACACGGAAAGTCAGAAGGATGGGCGACTAAGATTTAATGGCCCAAATGGCATCTATTGCTCAGATTCTATCCTCTCTCCCTTCATGAAGGGCTTGCACTGAAAATTGCAGTAATTTATAAGTTCTTCCCACTAAGCTTCACATCTGCAGACTAGGACTTAGCTCAACACACCATGGATCCAAAATTTTTTTGTTGTTGCCTGGATTGAAAGGAAAATTACATTTTCTAATTTTTAAAACCATTGTCAAAATAGCGACCGTAAAATTGTTTTAAAATAAATTAGATTGTTTCTTGAAAAAGGAGAATGTTAAAAATTATGGGACATGGACAGGAATGTGGTTTTGGACTAGACAGCTCACATCTAGAGAAATGCCTTAGACTTTATGGACCAAACAGCCTGTTTCTTTGCTGTGATTTGAATCATAAAACTCTGTGAAATCCGAAAGACAGCTGGTCAGTAAGATATAACTTCTCATTTTCATCTAAACCCCAATATCAAGATCATATTGGAAACAAAAATTATTGATAGAATGTTATACATCACAGGGCAGGCAATGTATTATCGTGATATCCCTCATTCCCAGAGCGATCAATGCATCAAGGCTCAGTCCATGTCCACCTTTCCATGTATGAACAACATACAGCCCCCACCTGGGCACCCAAAACTAGCAGGTAGTCAGTAAAAGAAGGACCACATTTTTAAAAAAAATCAACAATCACGCCCTGGCACCACGATAAAACATAATGCAGGAATTAGCAATTTTAACAATGAGCCTTGAGTGTTGACAGCTAGGAGAAAGAAAAGTCAGAACTAAGCATCATTTGCAGAATTCATTAACCCCTTCCGTGCTGATTCACGTTAGGAATTCCTCCCTTTGGAGATCACTTCATTCAGGTGCAGTCTGTCACACCAAGCACACTGTGGAACAGAGCGCAATGGCTTCACTCAATCAGCAAAAATTAACATCTGGCTTACAAGACTGCAGACGATAACAGAGAACAGTGTACGCCTTTTGGCACACTGCTGCCTTTTAATCCTATACAATGTACTGGACCTTAATATCATTATTGGAAATTAAACACATTCTATAATTTTAGTGCCTTTACTTTTTTTTTTATATATATACTTCCAGTGCAGTGCAGTCACCTGCAACATCTTCTGAAGAGTTAACCTTCAGTCATTGAAAGGCATATGAAGTTACATGTGACACTGTTCCCTTTAGTTTCAGTTCATTACTCCAGTATTTTTTCTTATAAAAATATTAAAAGAAAAATGGGCATTCAACTCAGCCAACCTATTTAATATCCGGACCCACCTGGTCATTTTCTATTATTATTTTTCTACAAGTTATCGATATCCATTTATTGATTTCTCCTTCATCGCAAGGTCTTCTATTTTATGATGTTGCAAGGTGCTTCACCAAATATTTCTGAACACACACAATATCCTCCCGTACACAACTATCATCCTTCAATTTGGACGTATCCTTGAAGGATTCCAAGACATTTATTAGACATGACCTACTTTTACCAGCCCATTCTGGATTTATTGTCTGTATGTTTTCTCGAATCACTTCCTTCCCAGAGTCCAGAACTTTTTTTTTTTATTATTATTATTGCAGATGTCAGACTAACCAGCCAGTAACTCCTAGAGTCAAGATGGAACAGGGCCTACTTTCTGGACTTCCAGTACCAAACTGCAGTTAAAGAGCTGTGAAAAATACCATTTCCATACATGTCCCCGGGTCAGCTCCATCTGTTCCTATGGCTTTACAAATGTTTCATTCCTTTTTTTAAAAAAACAACCAGTTCATCACCAATCACCATTTTCTGGATTAAAGCTGAAGGATTACAGGGTGTCCGAAGTCCCAGAAACAGTAACCTGATCAAAACAAAGTAGATAGCCTGAATTTACACACAATAAATTGAAATAAACAATCATGTCTACAAGCATCTTTGGGAGTCTTTCCAACAGCATTGTGACCAAACTCCCATCCCTTAACAAATTAGGTCCAGAGGAAAACAAGCAAACGTTGTGTGAACTCCTCTGCATCACAAAAATTCAGACACCAATTCCCTGTTCCCAAAAAAGAAAAGTAACACAACCTCCACAACTGCAACTCCTGACCTGCTGAAGTGATCTTGGTGTTTCTGCTCTGGAGGGTTTGCAGTTATATTAAAAGCTGGCAATATGAAAGGATTGACCATGTACACATTCAGATACAGAACCAGCACAGAAGGGACTAATAATCAGCCTCATTAAACACCTTTAAAACGACCCTGCAACCCATTGAAAAGCCTTCAAAGAAATTAAGTTAACCACAAACAACACTGCATGTATGTTCCTTGCTGTTTATACCTCACGTGCCATTATTAGAACATATCTTTATTTACCTTCCTTGTCTGACAATCAGAACTGGAGTTCTACCATTAATGAAAGAACTGAAATCAGAGAGTGGGTTATCATGCCATCAATATCCCAAGACTCTGTGTAACACAGATTATCTTGCACTTCTCCCAAGAATAAGGTGCAGGCATGCTGCATGCCACTTTTACTCCCACCCAGACCACCTGATGCAGGTATCCTCACTCCCCAAGATGCTATGAAGTAAGAATATCCTGCCCTTTCTCCAAGATTCAGTACTATCCTGATCTTCTTCTGGCTTCTCCATCCCTCGTGGAGACATTGTAATTTTGGAATGTCCCTTCATCTCCACACAAGTGTGCCCTTCCTTACCCTGCATGGCAGGTATTTCCCTTATCACAATATTCTCTTAAATAGGCTGACCATAGATTGGACAGCTGCAAAATCAATCAATCCAGAACACTGGAATCGTTAATTAAGCATCTGGTTGTCAAGACCCTTCTGTGAAGTCCATATTCTGAAGTGAAAGCTAACTTAGTTTGCTCTATCTGCATCATTACTAAAACATGATATCTTCAACAGTGAGGACCCTATATGAAACAGTGCTTATCAATACGAGCTTTTTGCTTCAACCAACATTTATATTCGCAAATAGCAAGGCAATCCTTAAACAGGAAGCAGCAGAAAGCTTTTAGGGTCAGAGATCTAGAGGAACACACACATAGCGCTGCCACATATATTATAGGGAAAGCAATCTATAGGAAAATATACAGAGTACTGACTGTAGGGTCAGTAATCTACAGGAACAGAGACAAATACCATTGACTGTAGGATCATACACGCTAAACCTATAGAATCAGTAATATTAAGCCACCGCCAAACACGTGATGATACTGTGAGTATCATTAATCTGCAGGAACATATAGATATATGGCTCCATCTGTAAAATCAATAATGCACAGGGGCAAACACATTGATACCTATATCAGTACAAGTGCTATCCATCTATTTTTAGAATTCCAATACATAGACATTTGGCCTTACTTTGCAACCCATGATTTTTGTAACCTCATCATCAGGCGTTGTTGGCGTCGTGGCAAGATCTGGATTGCTGTTGCTGATACTCTTGGAGCGAGACAGGTTTAGGCTGGTAGGCCTGGCAGTAGTACGAGACAGGGTGGCATACTGAATGGGACCTCCATATGAGGGGCTGCTTGGTCCTGCAACAGGAGGGTAAATCAAAATTCAGGAAAGGCTGGTCACAATATTTGATGAAAGCTCTGAAGAAGACTCATAGACTCAAAACATTAACTCTTTTTCTCTCTCCACAAATGCTGCCAGATCTGCTGAATTTTTCCAACATTTTCTGCTTTTATATGGTCACTACATTTGTTTAGTATCTTGGTAATAATGCAATGTAAAAAAAAAAAGTACACTTAAATCAACACACTTTAATGTGCCATTTACCCTTGGTTCATCCCCTTCAACAATTGAACCCAAAATCTAGGCTGACATTCCAATACAGTAGTGAGGGAGTGCTGCACTGTTGAAGGTGCTGCTTTTCAAATAAAACATTAAACCAAGGGCCAGTCTGTCTTCTCAGCTGAACATAATAACCCCATGCCACTATTTTGAAAGCAGGGGAGTTCTTCCAGGTGTCCTGGTCAATATTTATCCCTCAAACACCACCTAAAAACAGATTACCTGGTCATTATCACATCAATGTCTGTTGCAGCTTGCTGTGCACAATTTCACTGCTGTGATCCCCACAGTAAAATAGGGATTACACTTCAAAAGTACTTTAAATCTGTAAACTGCTTTGGTTGTCCTGAGGTTATGAAATACTTTCCTTTCAAATTGCTCCAACCATCAGTGACTGACGTGTAATCACCAGTGTACAGCTGCGCATTTCAAAATATTTTTTTCCAGGGACAACACATGAACGGAAAGTCAAAATCAGGCAGCTTGGAAGAATCTCAGCAGGCTAATTGTGGGACGGAAGATGGTGGGTCTGAGCTCAATTTTAAAACTTCAGTGCATAATTTATTCTAATACTTCAGTGCAAAAGCAGGGGAAAAAAAGACTTGCATTTTACACAGTACCTCTCAGAGATCTCAAACCACTTCACGTATAAGAAAGAAGGCAGCTCACTTCCAACTTTTCAAGGTCAATTAGGGATGGGCAATAAATGGTGGACCAGCTAACAATGCCCACATCCTGTGAAAGAATAAACTTATAAAAAGCCATTTTACCAGGGGAACAAGGAATAGGGAATAAATGGAGCTTTATTGGTGTCACCCAAAAGAACAATAATTTGCACCGATGTAGTGCTTTAATGTAAAATGTCTCAACAGGATTTACAGCAGCATCACTAAACAAAACTGATACTCTGCCACTTAAGAGACCATTATGAATGATGGCTAAAAGTTTGGTTAAATAAAAGATAGGTTTTAAGGAATGAGAAGAGAGAGGTAGAGAGAAACAGAGGCTTAGAAAGGGAATTTCAATGCCTAGGGACTAGACAGCTAAAGATATGGCTGGAGGTCAAAAAAAGATTGTCCAGCAGTGACCTTGAGCAGCCATTCAGTGCACAGGATTCAAAAGCAGTAATGAAGTGGATGGCCAATTAATGTATTAACATTAATACAACTGATTAAAGAAGCACATGCTGACGAGGAGAATTCCCTGATCTTTAACAACTACCTGAAACACTGCAACAGGTTTAATGTGTCGTCTAAGTGCTAGCACCTCTGGTAGTATAGCACTCCTTCAATACTGCACTGAACTATCAGCCTTGATTGTGTTTAACTCCTGGAGCGAGGTATGGAATACTGAAGCATTGCCAGAAGTACTGTTAGTCTGTCAAACGCTTGTTTGCCTGTTCAAGCGGATTGTAAAAAGATGGAATGGGCAGATGATAGTTTTGGATGCAGAGTACCATCCTTATTTTGCTATCTATAATCATATGGCTAGGTATTTTCATAAAGCAAATGGATGAGAATTTCACACACCCTTGTGACAACGTTACAGGAATTCAAATCTTCGGGCATGCTGAAAGCTATTACACTGTTACAATCTGTTAAGGTGGAAGACTCAATAATCAAAAGAATAGGCTACATTTGACATCATAAACCACAGTGATCCTATAATTCTCAGCCAAAAGATAAAATTATTGCCTTGAATTAAAGGAGTTGGTTTGTACAACTAGAAGCCCACTCTTTGCCAACAGATAATAATGTTGCCAATTGTCATGCAGCTGCTGAGCATCTTTATTTATTTTTGTAACCAGTGCTGGAACATTGGATTACCTGATTTAGTACAGAAAATGCACACAAAAAACAAAATGCAATTTTTCTATGTAACTACAGCGAGGGAGAAATGATTAATTATTTATATCTAAGCAACTTATTGTTAATATTTTAATCAAAAGTCATGGGATGTCTGGGAGTTCGGGAGACGTGAAATAACTGACTGTGGCCCTTCTGGGTAACCAAAATCAATGGCAGTGTGAACATGAACCTGTGAGTTAGTCAACCGCTGCTACATCCATTGAACTTGCCTGATCAGTCCACTGGCAAAGTTCTTCACCGTTAGTTTGCACACCTGTGATCTACCCAGTTGGACATGTCACAACCAGTGAAACTGAGCAATCTTAACTTAGCCAATCCAATCCTCAGTGGTTAACTACAGCAACATCCAAATCAGCTGCTTTAAATGATCAAGGTAAACTCACCTGCGCAAGTTGAAAATTAAATTCAAGTTCACCTTTTGACACTAGGAATATAATTACTGAAATAATAAAATTCTTATCAGTCATAGCCTGCTAAACCTGCAGAGCTGTTCCTGAACCTTGGCATCAAAGCCTGAGTGAAGCGGATATAACTGAATATAATTTGGGTTCTCTGCACTAGTTTAGAGAATAATAACTTGAGTTCATGACTAATGCACTGCACATTGTAAACGCTCAGTTTAATGTCAAAATGCATTTGATTAAAAACTATACTAATGAACTTCTCTGTAGGACTCCATAACTTTCGTTTTCAAGGTTTATTTCTTGAGCTTCAAAATCTTAATCCAGCTTTTGCATGCACAATGGCCCAGCTCCCATGGAGTTGCACATGCATTCTTCAATTGAAATGGGGCTTAGAAGTGAGAGATAATTGGGCCAGGGAGTATAATGTAATTCAGTCCTCACTTTAATGTCAGGCACACTACCCTTACATTTTAGATTTTCATTAAAAATCCCTAGTCCACATTTGATAATGCATACTGCAAATGCATATTTTACCCTTAGGTTCTCAATGAATCGACTAAAGTTATCTCAATTGTGTTGAGGTGCGCGTGTCTCAATAGCCAGTAGTGGTTTGCACATTATGCCAGAACAAACACAGCATGCACAGTTATTCATACGTACCAGGGAACGGAGGACAGTTGTCATTGTCTGGAAGATGGAACATATAATGTATATAGGACACTAGCAAGCTGTTGTGTCCATGTTGATCTTGATTTCCTTCCAAGTTCTTGTGGATCTGATTGATGAGCTGAGCCATTACCTCAAAAGCAGCTCGACCTAGATTTACTGAAATGTAAAAATTTGGAGGCTTTATCTTTATTTCCAAGTTCCTGTGAAATGAAATCATGCCTTTTGATATCAGCTTGGGCTGGTTTAAAATTTCTGACTTACTTCAACATACAAGTTAGCTCTTCCATAAAGAGTCTAAGACCTTTCATTAAAACTGCAAAGACTGCGTGCTGGTATGGCACAGTGTGATTTGACACCATTCAAGCATTTGAAAAGGTCCCAGTAACTCTGGGATCATGATGGCACATGAAAATTCCTTCAGGTCATATAAGACTTGGTGAATTTGAATTCTTCAGGTTTGCAGCTGAAGAAGCCAGCAAAACTGACAGTAAAAGAAGCAGCTGGGTAAACTCTGTTTCAGTCAAACTGGAAAACAGGTAGGGTTAGAGCCAAAACTATGGATATTGCCTGTTCTCCTAAAGCAGGCACCTTACATGACTTGGTGTCACAATGGTTCAAAATGCAGTGCCAGAATACTGGCAAATCAAACCTTGGCTGATGTTCATAAAATAGGTAAGACATCAATCTCTGTTAAGCCATCAAGCACAGCAATGTAAGGACCCCAGACAGCAGGAGGTGAAATAAAGAAATACAAGTAAAGAGTTCTTCCACTAGCTCAGTCACTTAATGAAACTGGTGGACAAAGTAAAGTTGTCCATGAACTGACATGATGCACAGGTGTGAAAAAAATGAATAATATTCCTGGATAATAGCCCCCAATCAGAGACTACATTTTTTGCCCCTTTCCCAGACTTGAAGAGTACATGAGAAGCTGTCGTCTTATGTTTCCTTCAGGGATAAAACCGGCTTGTACCTATTTGCCCATTGATAATTGGAGGCCGCACAATTAAGAGGATGAGTTTGTTGAGGACATGGTGCACAAATCGGAGCAGTGGCTCCATCCTCGCTGACCGCAAGTTGGTTATACTGGCTTTCAACTCAGACTCCACATTATTCTCCGAGATGATCACATCCTTCAGCCGAAAAGGGAACGAGTACTCCTCCAGAACATGCACCAGAGTGAAAAACTTATCCAGATACTGGTCCTAAGGATGAGAGCAGAATTGCTGGTTAGACAAGCAATGTGCAGAAATCACTGAATTAATCTTAAGCACAGAGCACCCTTCACCCTTTTGATGCCATGCACCTTTCTCAAGGTACCACAACCCACCCTGCACCCGGTTAGAAAAACTGAGGAAGGAATAGCTTATGTTATCACCATTCTGATGACCCTATAGCCTCATACATACGTATGCACCCCCCCACCGCCCCAAATGTTTCTTCTTCCCTCCTCTGGCAAAGGCTCCTGGGTTCGGGCAGGGTTCCAGGGTGCCCGTTATCCTCTGCTAATCTATTGTGGGCAGCAAGTGTTGACAGATTATTCAACTGTGGTGGTTTCCACAGTGAACCAAACCCTGCTTTTCACAAGTGTACTTTCAGTAGGGGTCAGTGGACAATGGGGGTTGGTAAATTATCGCTTCACTAACCTTACTAAACTGGCCTATACTGCCATCCTGGACAAGATCAATCTGGGATCAAACCCAGCAACTCCCTGGGTTATATGGCTCACCCAGTATGCAAATATCTTTTGTCCAGAAAAACCAGGTCAAGGCCAAATGCAAGACAACAACATCAGGAGGTAGAGGAAGAGCAGATAGGTTTCCCCATAGCTGGACCTTAGGAAGATCAAAATTACTGGAGCTCAGAGGGGCATTAACTACAGTGTTTCATTAACATAGAGGCAAGGTGGGTTGGAATGAAAAGCTTTGCACACTTTGTCTTTTGAGGAGCTGAGACGCATTAGAATACTTCCCCAAGTTCAAGAGCCATATACAAATTTTAAGTGGTGGATACAGCTTTAGTTTTAGCTTTCAAAGGGGAGTTAGATAAATAATTTGAGAAAAAATCTTTGAGGATATGGAGGAAAGATCAGGGGAATGGAACTAACTGGATTTCTTTTCAAAAGAGCTGGCACAGACTTGATGGGTCACAAGGCCTCCTTCCATACTAGAATATCCTACAATTCTTAAGTTCTATGACTCGGACTTTATAGAGAGAGCGTTTTTGAGGGGAGAAGGGAGATTAAGCTTCTTGGAAGCACTATTTGTGGAGGAAATGGTGTAGAAATTCTATTTCAAATCAGGATACAGGGGGATTGGAAATGCAAATAGAACATAAACTGAGAATAATTCCAGGTACACACCTCTCATTCTAAGAATCATACAGCTCAGGAGGTCATTCAGCCCATTGTGCCTATGTTGGCTCTTTAAAAGGGCTATCCAATTGGCCTCACTCCGCTTCTCTTTCCCCAAAGTTCTGCAAATGTTTCCCCTTCAAGTATACATCCAATTGTCTTCTGGAAGTTACTATCGGATCTGCTTCCACCGTCCTCGCAGGGAGTGCATTCCATAGCATCATAACTTGCTGCGTAAAAAAAAACCTGTTTCCTCACATCTACAATGTTCTTTTGCCAATTACCCCTTGAGGTCTGCTTTCAATTCTAAGTGAAATTACTCCCAGAAGAGACAGGTTTCACCTTTTGATACAATCCAGAGTTTGTATTTCTGTGATGTTTGTGCATTCAGCCTGAAGCTAAATAAACATCTGGAAATTGTTACAAGGCCTGCTTCTAGTGGAGTTTACAATATTACAAGGGCCAGATGGAGGAACAGTAAAAATATAATAGCTCTGAGTAACCTATAGGAGTTATACAGTCTTGTAACTACCAAGAGTATAATAACGATAATCTTCATTTAAAGGATTTTATGTGACAGCACTGCCTTAGAAGCACCTCAATAACATTGTTATAAAAGAGCACTGCGGTCTGGCATTTATTCTTCTGCTCCCCTGAACTCTCCGAACTGCTTATATTTACAAACTCTGTCTGCTCAGCTAAATTGTCTTGTGAGCCAGAAATTTCTGACCACAATGTTTCTTTTAAAGGGACCTGAGCTTTGTTGGACTGATTTGGAGAGCTGGCAGGGTATGTCCAAGGGAGGTTTGTACATACCTGGGTATGCACTGACGATGCTGCAGATACTTCCACATTAAAAACTCCTTTGTGGTTGTCAACCCACTTCATTCCAGGTAGTTGGACCTATTCAAAGATAAATTAAAAGGAAGGTATTTATAAATATACAGATAAATATACAAGACATGTTTCAGGTGCCTACAGGACATGTGGCAAGAACTAAGCACTTAAAAACAGCCCATCTGTGGTACCCAGACTCCTGTACTAGGAAGTTGGCACTATCCCATAAGCCACTTATTCCATAGTTTCTTCTATAAGTCAGATATCCAACAATACTGTCCCTCTTGATCAGAAGGGTAGTATACACAAGGCTGCAGGTAACTTCACAACAGAATTACTGAAGAATCTCCTATGGTTACAATAATACAAAATGGAACAATCTTCCAATCTCCCACAACATTCTGTCTTCCTCCCATACAGGAGTCAAAATGGCAAAGCACACCTAGAATCATAGAATGGTTATAGCGCAGAAGGAGGCCAGTCGGTCCATCTTGTCCATGCTGGCTCTCTTCAAGAACAGCTCATCTAGAACTACTTCCCTGCCTTTTCCCCTTAGACCTGCAAATTGTTTCTTTTGAAATAATTATCCAATGCTCTTTTGAAGGCCTCGACTGAATATGTCACCACCACACTCCCAGGCAGCGCATTGCAAATCCTAATCACTCGTCACTTTTCCTCATGTCACCATTGTTTCTTTCTTATGTTAAAATCAGTGTCCTCTGGTTCTCAATGTTTCTGCCAACAAGAACAGATCCACCCACTCTGTCCAGATTTCTCATGATTTTGAATACTTCTATCCAATCTTTCTTCTCCAATCAGAACTGGGAGAAACCAACTCCAAGCCTACAATTGTGTAAATAACACAAAGCAGTGACCATCAGCTGGTAAAGGGTTCAGCCAAGTAACACACTGTGAAAAGATCACTGTGGACAAATTGCTGACATTGGTGCAAATTTACAAAAATGTGTGCAGTTCACAGAATTTTAATGGCACAGGCCATTTGGCCCATCGTGCTCTCCAAATGAGCATTATGACCTAGTGCCAGTGCCCTGCCTTTTCCCCATACCCCTGCACATTGTTTCTTTTCAAATAATCATCTAATGCCCTCTTGAATGCCTCGATTGAACCTGTCTCCATCACACTTCCACCAGTGCATTCCAGACCCGAACCACACATTGTGTGAAAAAGTTTTTTCCATTTGCTTCTTTTGCAAATCACTTTAAATCTGTGCCCTCTCTTGATCCTTTTACGAGGGGGAACAGCTTCTCCCTATCTACTCTGTCTAGCTCCCTCATGATTTTGAACATCTCTATTAAGTCTCCTCTTAGCCTTCTGCTCTCCAAGGAGAACAGTCCCAACCTTTCCAAACTATCTTCGTAATGGAAATTTCTCATCCCTGGAACCGTTCTTGTAAACCTCTTCCGCGCTCTCTCCAATGTGTTCACATCCTTCCTATAATGTGGCGCCCAGAACTATACACAATACGCCAGCTGAGGTCTAACAAGTGCCTTATATAAATTCAGCATAACCTCCTTGCTCTTGTATTCTGTGCCCCTATTAATGAAGCCCAGAATAGTACATGCTTTATTAACTGCTCTCTCCACATGCCCTGCCACCTTCAATGATCTATGCACATTTACACCCAAGTCTTTCTGCTCCTGCACCCCCTTCAAAATTTCACCCCTTATTTTATATTGTCTGTCCACGTTCTTCCTACCACTGTCCTCCATTGCAGTTTACAACACTCCTAAGCCTCGTATCATCTGCAAACTTTGAAACTGTCCCCTGCACACCAAGGTTGACCAATCATCTAGATCATTAATATATATCAGGAAAAGCAAGGGTCCCAATACTGACCCCTAGGGAACTCCACTACAAACCTTCCTCCAGCCTGAAAAATATCTATTGACCATTACTCTCTGCTTCCTATTTCTCAGTCAATTTTGTATCCACATTGTTACTGTCCCGTTTATTCCATGAGCAATAACTTTTCTCACAAGTCTCTTGTGTGGCACTGTATCATATGCCTTTTGAAAGTTCATGTATACCACATCAACAGCATTACCCTCATCATCCTTTTCCGTTACCTCTTCAAAAAAACTCCAGCAAGTTACTTAAACATGATTCCCTTTTAGAAATCCATGCTGGCTCTTCCTTATCAACCCATATTTTTTCCACGTGACTACTAATTCTATCCCGAATAACTGTTTCTAGAATCCTGCTCACCACTGAAGTTAAACTGACTGGACTGCAATTGCTGGGCTTATACTTACAAGCTTTTTTGAACAAGGGTGTAATGTTTGCAATTACATTGCAATAAAGCAGCATGGGTCATTAATATCAAGAGCAGCAACGATATAATGCTGTGTTAGTTTGTGTGCTTCTATGGGTGATCCCACCGTGACTATTAAACAAACCAGAAAGTACAAATTTTACTTTATTAGCATTGTGCAAAATTGTTAATTTGACAGGAAAATATTCTATTATTTATTTATAACACTGTGCAGACAATAACACTGATTTCAGTGACTGCCTCAGCCCTCATTAACATGTTCTGCACACTGCACCATATGAACACAGTGATAGTAAATGCATATTTGGGGAAAGGTTCAATGCTTGCAACCCAGATAAACTGCACAAGATCTTTTCCATTATGTAGAAGAATTAGAAGACTTTTCTCTGCCTGGGTGCATGATATTATTCAATATAGTTATTTCATAGAAGGGGTGGAATTGGATTCTATTTTATCAGTAATCTCACAGGGTTGAAAGATCAAATGACTCCTAAGCAACAAGGTGGAATGAATGAACAACATAGGTCTTCACTGCTGGTAAGAAGTGTTGGAGCTCTTAGGTGTCTCCCTAAAATGCAACTTTTAAGAGACCAGAGGACAAAGACTGAGTGGTTCACGATTGTACTTGTGCTTTCTTGACTGGCAAGTCTGAAGACTTTGCTAATTGATGTTTCTTACTACATACACATCACCCCTGAAACTGCATAGACAGGACATGTGCCAAATAAAATCACGATTTGCCTCCAAAAAAAAAATCTACTGCAGATATGTCAATGATAGCACGTCACAGCTGGAGTGGTACAGAGCTGTAAAATGTAAATTGAACTTGTTGGGGCAAATAAATGGAGAGTTTTGGGGATGATGTCTGCTCTCCTCCATCAGGTTCTTTGGACACTGTTGGACCAGTTCTCAATTACAAACAGTGGAAACCATCAGGCTGTTTATTACATTCAAAAGTCTTAAAATTGAAAATTCAGCTTCAATGCCTCTATTTCCTCGCCCCAAATCCATGTGCCCAATTCCACTTCAAATCTATAGGTTCAAAGCTTCCTGGACCGAGTCAAGGAAGTCCAGAACCTCAGCTTTAATAAATCCTGTGTGGCTCTCCAGGATACTTATATTGAAAAAATAAGTGACAGGGCATTCCCTTGACAATTCCCTAACAATAGAAGGCAAGGAAAATAAGGAATTAGTGATTTGGCAATATCAAGCTTGGATTTTGTAAAACCTGATTTGTAGGAGGAACAGCAGACTGAGGTGAAGGGCCTGAGGCAAAGTTAGAGGAAGAGATGGTGTAATGAGTCATTGTTTCAATGTGGGATACAGGGAGGAGAGGGGAAGGAGGAAGCAATTTAAACACAAAGGGGAAAAGTAATGCATCATTTAAGTCATACTTACATCAGGAGTGAGCACTGAGTAACTAGGAGGTGGCTTGTCCACTGACACTGGGAGGCTGAATGGTCCAGTTCGGAGACGACCATGTTGCATCAAAGGGATCCACTAAGTGAGAGGGTTACAAGATTGGAGATTGTACAGTTAGTAGCAATGGAGGGGTTGGAGGAAATGACTGTGGGTAAAGGACTTGAATTGAAGTGACTGACAAGCTGAGTTAATCCATGCTTCGAATACAGTTTACTTGCTCAAACCATCAGATCTCAGGGAAAATTCGGCCTCAACTCTGGTCAAATAGAGGAGTGTAGATCTGTTGTCCAGCAAGCACAATTAGGCATAGCATACTGAGCTGGTACACACTTTCTCAGGACCAAGCGTCACCAGACCAGTTCCCAAATCTAATGGAGATGGCCATTCCCATTGCAAAGAATGGAGTCACTCCAGGAAACAAGGGGGTCCTCCAAGTGACTCAGGCAGCCAGGTGATAAGGAAACCAGACACTTGAGACTGCTGTTAAAAACAGTCCTTTTTTTATCCAAAGAATCAAGCAATATTATTAATATAGAGTACTGAGTACATATCAGGGATTAAAAACTTAAATCGGAACTTACTGCTTGTCAATAGTTTCTTTTTTAATCAATGATAAAATGAACTAGAACATGATACATTATAATTGAGGGCCTGAATTTAAATTATATTTTTGTTCATTGTCTATAATTACAGCTTGCAGCATGACTTCTAGAGCATTACTAAGTTTAGTTCAATCTACTCTGAGTTTAGAATCGCTATGGGTTTGGATGGTGTCTTCCATAGTTCAGCGAAGGGCTAATTCCTTCATCCCACCTGATGTCCCACCCAAGACTGATGAGGAACAGACGATGCTTCAAAGTGATGAGGAATCTTTTTTCAAACAAAAACAAATAAAATACCTGGCCATTTTTAGGGATTGAATTGCAACTGGAATGTTAACAGTACATTTCCCTGCAATTTACAGCCTTTGTAACAATAGTGTTAAAGTCATAGAGCTAAGTGTCAGCCGTGGCTTAGTAAGTAGCATTCTTGCCTGAGTCACTAATTTTTGGATTCAAGTCCCACTTCAGGACTTGCGCACAAAAATCACGACTGACATTCCAGTGCAGTAGTACTGAGGGAGTGCAGCACTGTCAGAGGTGTCATCTTTCAGATGAGTCATTGAACCGAGGCCCCGCCTGACCTTTCAGGTGGGCATAAAAGATCCAATGGCACTATTTTGAAGAAGAGCAGGGGTGTCTCCTCTGTCCTGGTCACTGTTTATCCCTCAATCAACATTGCAAAAAACACATTATCTGGTCAAATTACATTGCTGTTTGTGGGAGCTTCAGAATCCCAGCACTAAGGCCTTTATTACAGTATAAAACTTGGAAAACTCCCCTTTGGGTCCTGTACAGTACTGGATTTCATGGGCTAATTTATTGGTTCACTGTTACTCACTGTGTAGCCAACGGGTGTCTCCAATGATGAGCTCGGTTTCTGCTGACAACTAATGTGGTAGAAGGTGAAAAGCAGGTGATGGTTATCTGTCAGGTTTGCTGGGATCTTCATTTTTATTTCCTCATAAAACTCCGGCGATCTGCAGAGGTCACACAAACTGTGTCACTGATACAAGCGGCAGAGCTCTCCAGGCATCATGCACGTACAATTACTGTTCCCTCAATTAAATTTCATTCCACCAATTGGACAATGTTTCGTTCTCCACCTGACCCTTAAAGAAGGGGTACGTAATTCCTCCATTAGCTCAGTGGGTAAATGCAATCCTGTGTGCAACTCATCTTGACAAAATCATGAATCATGTTGACAAAAGCTACATGAATGAAATGTGGCCTGCTACTCTCAATTGACAGGCATTAACCATAAATTGAGAAAGATAAAGCTGACAATCCTCACAGCACCACCTGCAGCTTTGACATAAAGCCTGACTGTAGAAAATGATTCTACTTCTCCAATCTAATCTCAAGAGCTCTATGCAACACTCAGCCACATAAAATGTGCCATTCCTCAACTCTATCCAGTGACTCTTGCTGGGACACGTTTATAAGTGGTCAGTGGATAAGGCCAGCAGTGGGCTCAACTCTGCTGTTCTTGATGGCTAAAAAGCCTGCTGACACTCCCAGTCTAGGCTTTTATGCAAACATATGTTCCCCCTGGAAACATAGCCCAAGTAAGGAGGCAGCTGCATCAAAAGAATGGAGCAATTTTTAAAAAAGTCCCATGTCCTGCTTTCATTTTTTTATTTTAAATTATGCTCTGTATGTGATCTCACCACTTGACTAATCTCTTTCTGACCCTTTATTTTCTTCAGGGATTCTTTGACAGTGTTCATTTATCACTTCATCTTGATTAGCGCTGAATGAAGATGCACAGAGTAATGGGGAGTATACGGTGACCCTTAAGCAGCTGATAACTGAGCTCTTGAGTTTAGATTGGAGAAGTAGAATCGCTTTCTTCAGTCAGGCTTTATGTCAAAGCTGCAGGTAGTGCTGTGAGGATTGTCAGCTTTCCCTTTTTCAACTTATGATTTATGCCTGTCAATTGAGGGTAGCAGGCCACATTTCATGCATGAAGGTTTTGTCAACATGATTCAGCTTTCACATTGGTTACAGCACTACAATGGCAGGAGGAGCCAAAGGTGTATTTATTGCGGCATGGAGTGTTTTAGTCCTTTGCAGGATTCCGGGCAACTGCCAGTTTATAGCAGTGCACAGATTAAAGGCATTTGTTTGTGTGGTGCGGGAGCAGTCAACATGCAGTGCCACTCACTTCCCATAGCTCAGCTGCAGCAGGCACACAACAGAGACTTTCAGTGGAGAAAAAAAACTAAAGGCAAAGTGGCACTGGCAAAATTATAGAATCAGGTTAGCAGAAGGGTGCAGGGAGAAGACATTTGTAGAAAAATAATCTACAATCAGAACCAGTGCTCGTTGTACTACAATACAACAGTGTGATTATTACCCGGAGTTACAGAATAACAACCAGGTACATGTAATGCTTGCATGGCCTCTAAGGTTCTGTTCAGACTCATCTTTGATAACTCACTTATTGTGGTACACCACAGCAGAGTATGCCTCTCTTGAAAAATCCGCACAGCTGGACTTCCCGAAGATAACCTGCATTTACATGGAAGAAACAAATCATTAGAGGCAATGCTGGGTAACAGAAGCGCTCTGGCTGATGCACATCGGATTACAGAATCTAAACCACTTAAGAGTCCAAATAGCAATCAGTGAAATTGAATCTGGTATTTTGTGGGCTTGCTCCAAAACAAAACACAATAAAGCTGCTGGATTGTCAGAGGGCCAAGTGGATTGCAAAACTGCAGGAGTTGAAAGACTATGGTGGGGGCAAGGCCATAGAGTGATGTTAAAACTGGGATGAGTATTTTAAATGTAATGCACTGGGGCCACTAGAAACCAATAAAGAACAGTGAAGAAAGAAATGAAGAGACTTTTGACCAGTTAAGGGATCATGGAGAATGAGGATATGTGACCAACAAGGATAAAAAGGGATCAAATGTGGCCTTTTCAAGAAGTTATATTCTGAAACTAAGAGGCTTGGTACCTGTGCAAAGGTAGCAGTTGACAATATTGGCAAGCATTGGGGCAGGAAAGATAACTAACTGGTCAGAACTTGGGTAGGGAGGGAGCAGTAAGTGGGACTCATGGAAGATATGAGCTTTGAGGGAAGAGAGAAAGAAAAGCCAAAGTGACAGGGAGTCACGTAGAGTAACTGAGCACTCCGTTCCTGCTCCTGATCACTATAGAGTGATCAATACTGGAAAGTGTATGTGTGAATGCTGGACAAGGACAGGACTGAGCAGAGTTGTGAGGCTTGCCATGGACAAATGCGATGACGAAACTCGCTGCCTCATGTATATAGAACAATCAAATCCGGATGAGATATAGCACTGCTGGTGACCGTGAACTGTAGCCCAGTTCAGACGCAGCATCCTCAGAAGGAAAAGAGTAACATGAAAGGAACAAACCTCTAGTTTTATGGGAAATACAGATTAGGCAGATAGCTCTCCAAGATGAATATGCCCATTAAGCTCTTGCAAAACCTGAAGTGACTTAGTTACTTGCACTATAATAAGCATGGTCTGGTAAATGGCTGCATTTGCTGTCTCACCCACACAGCCATCCAAAATCCAGTACCTCGTGGGAGTAAGTAGCTACTAAAAGCTGATATAATTGCCTCAATCATTAATTTTTATGTTCTTTAATATAATTTGGTACTACTACAGGCACAGCGTGTACTTCCTGTTAAGTATCCAGTGTTCAAAAATGCACAAACACAGTGGAAAATCAATTACATTACTCACAGTATCCAGAGGTGTCAGATTAGAATCTGTGAAAGGAACATACTGACTCACAATAGACACGGGGGGATTCACAAACATTGACTTAAATGTTTGACATGAAAAGAAATTTATTTCCCCAAACCACACTTAAAACTCTATAAAATGCAACTCCAGGCGAACACTGCTCCCATTCTCTAGGAATGCTCTCACACTAAACAGTATACAACAAATAGACGATCTCTCTCACTTCTGGCTTCTAATGCCTCTGCCCTTTTTAAAAAAATTGATATTAACTACGTTTATGGCTTTCTGAAACATTCCCTTCATTCTTCTGAGCTGCAGATACCCCAATTGACACATTCCTCCTCGTGATCTTCAAATCAGGACTTTGCTGTGCTGTCCTGCACACGTTATTTCATAGCATCTTAATGCTTTGGGGCTAATACTGAGGGAGTGTCGCATTGTTGGGAACGCAAGGCTTTGAGACATTAAAGCCCGCTTTTCCAGTTGTACTGAACACTGAAGATTGCAGGTCACCATTCTGAAAGTAGGGAGTTCTTGCTGTATGCTGGACAAGATCCCTCCCTTAACTAAGACCGACAGAAATAAATTCATCACTTCACTATCTGTGGAATCTTGCTGTATGCAAAATGGTTGCTGCTTTTGACAGTATAACAATTGAATAACTTGCACATAGAGCAGTCTGAGATTTGAGAAATCGGGTAAGTTAAGAAATCTGGCTTTTCTTCTTTATTTCTTCTTCTAAGAGTTGCCCTGGCCTTGGGAACCCAACCTTGATATTGCTTCCTGATTTAGCTCGCATTATCTTTAACTGCTGTGGTGCTCTGTTATGGGCCCTTCTCTTGGGTTTCTCAATAATAAATAAGAACTACATTTCTTTCTGTGATACATACAATACCAGGTATTGCATTAGAGCCTGCTTGAGAAAGAAAGTTGCTAAGACCCCCCCCACGTTAATGCAAGGCATTTCTCACCGGCATGGCATTGTTGGGGTCCTCCCCTGCCATAAACTGGATTTTCACTGTAATATTCCGTACAGACCCCTGGCGGCTGCTGAAGTTCAAACTCTGTGGGTAGACATATAGTAGATTCCTAAAAGGAAGTAATGAGAGTGATGAGTGCAGACAACGTACGAGCCATGAACCAGACTTATAGAGATTAGCTGTCCCATTCCATTAACTTTGCTGTGCTACAAATTTATCCATGTATAAAAGAGGAGGTGCAATCTCTCACTCTCTCAGACACGGGAAACAGGACACACCTACAAGATGTGTCTGAAGCATGGAAATAAGACATAACCTGAATAGCAAAGTGAATGAAGAAACACCAAAAACTGTAAGAGCACCTCAATTAAAGCAAATCCTACCTGGCTATCACTTGAATCACACATATGACACAGTGCCATTTACAGTCATAAAGTTGGCTTTACCTGACTTCTCAGATCAAAACCCACAGCAATAAGAGTGTTGAATATAATGATGTGGAGGGGGGCAGTGTTGACAAAGAGAGATGCTGGACAGATATTTTTTAGTGAAGGCCATTGTGGGGGAATGAAAGATAGAGGAGTGCATGATATTTACTAAACATTGTGTCTGGCCAGAAAGACTGCAGTGGTATCTTCTGATTTTGTACATTCCTATGGCTGCAACGCTTTAAGAATACTGGCAGCAACATAAAGGCCGGATCTATTCAATATCACACCAATGTTAGGCCAGCTCCCTTTCCTTCAGGGACTTGGTTACATCCTCTCAATCAGCGGCATGGCAGGTTCAACTATCCTTTGTCGAACCATCAGAATAATTTGCAGTAATCTACTGAAGAGGCAGACAACAGGAAAAATAAATAAATGAAATAATTTTACTAAGTGGATCATACACAATGCAAAACTAAAATAAGCCCAATATTAACTCCATTACAGTATATTCCAATAAAAAACAAACATTTCTAATCAACTTGAAGCCATTCTTTCAGCTGCCTCTGCTGCTTCTCATTTCTCATGCACCTAAACAAACCTTACCTCAAGGCTTTCCTGCCCGAGCCCTGAACTCACATTGCTCTCTAGTTCCTCGCCTACCTGTCCTCATGTCCTGTCCTATCTCAGCTTGTCCAAGAGACTCACCCTTGAAACCATTCCCACTAAGCTGCTGATTGTTCAACTTCCCTTCATGGCCCCCATGTTAGCTGACACAAATAATTCTCTCAAATATTTGAAAACTGCTGTCATCACCCCCTTAGCAAAAATCATACCTCATTTCCTCTGTTCTCCCTAATCATTAAATCGTCTCCAATCTCCGTTCCCCCTCAAAGTTGTGAAGGATATTCTTCAGGACTCTGACAGAGGTCCTTCGCTTCCTCTCTGCTGCTTTGACATAAGAGGCTACCAAGGCTGAAAATTCTGTGGTAAGTAACTCACCTCCTGACCCCCAACAACACGCAAGAAGCTCAACATCATTCAGGGCAAAGCAACAAACTTGATTGGCACCCCATCTACCAGCTTAAACATTTACTCCCTCCACCACCAACACACAGTGGCAGCAGTGTGTACCACCTACAAGATGCACTGCAGCAACTCATCAAGGTTCCTTCGACAGCACCTTCCAAATCCACAACCTCAGCCACCTAGAAGGACAAGAGCAGCAGATGCATGGGAACACCGCCAACTGCAAGTTCCCCTCCGAGTCACCCACCATCCTGACTTATCGCTGTTCCTTCACTGTCACTGGTCAAAATCCTGGAGCTTCCATACTAACAGCGCTGTGGGTGTACCTACACTACGTGAATTGCAGTCGTTCCAGGTATCTTTTCATACCATTAGGGATGGGCAACAAATGCTGGCCAAGCCAGCAATGGCCATATCCTGTGAAAGATTTTTTTTTTAAATGAACTCTAGCAACAGATTCTCTTGGTATCCACACACCAGTCAGCCAAGGATCTATCTTTGGCCCTTTCCTCATCTACACAGTACCCTTTGATGACACCATCCAAAGTCACAAGTCAGTTTCCATGGTATGTTGATGACATTCTCCTCCACCTCCAAACTTCTTTTCATCCCACCTGTGATGTTATACGGCTCCTCCAACATCCAGCTTTTGGAAGAGTTGCAATGTGCTCCAGCTGGAACCGAGAAGGCCAACGCCACTTCGTGTATAAATTCATTGACGCTAATGTAAAACAGATGCCTAATCATCCAATGTGGCAAGTGACATGCATGCAGATGTTTTGAGGTGGATGCGCAACAACTAGTGTATTGATGAAGGCCCAAGTATGGGCGTTGAGAACCCGCTCCTAAAAGGCACATGAGGCCCTTACTCAGCATGTATAGGGCCTAACACCTGTCTGAGACCCCATTCCTGAAATCGGGCTATGTTGAATGCGGCCAGAAGCATCCACTTAACAAGTGTTGACCAAAATCTTTTGTCCTTTTCAATAGAAGCTCCTTTTAACTTAGCTGAAATTAAACTTTAATGCAGCAGCGCAGTTAAAAACCTGTCCCTGTTGCACACGTGAACTGAAAGCTAGTTGCCAGAAACACCAAGGCAATAACAAGTGGTGACAACAATAAAAGCATAAATCAATCAGAACCTTATTACCAGGAGGAATAATAGAAGAAGAATAAAAGAGGAGCTGAGATTGTGTTTGAGCATGTAACTCTAACTCAATCTTGAGGCGTGACTATGCACAGCAAATATTCGGTTTGACACTTCTTGTCATTGTGGAAACCCCACCTGACTAACACCGTGGCAGCCACTGATGTCTGATACAAAATATGTTCACCAGATTATCATGTTGGCTCCCCGCCCACTGACCCGCATCTTTGTTTTGACAGGTGGGAGAGTGCTGCCTTACCTCAGGTCCAAAAAATGCCTTTATTAACAACTCTCCCTGATGAAACTATGCATAGCAGAGAAGAAACTGTACTGTAAAAACTGAAAGTATGGTATGGCCTGACACTGAAGTATTTCCACGTCACAGTCATACCCAAAGAATGAATCACACCCTCAAACACACTCTCATCCCTTCTGTTATTCTTCTTGATAGAGAGATTTTATTTGAATTATGTCATAGCAACAGGAGGCGGCCATTTAGCCCCTCAAACCTGTTCTGCCATTTAATGAGATAATGGCTGCTCTGAAACCCAACTCCATATTGCTGCATTTGCCCTTTATCCTTTAATGCCTTTGAATTACACAAATTGATATATCTCAGATTTAAAATTAGTAATTGATCTAGGATCATTTGCTGTTTGCAAAAGAGTTCCAAATGTCTACCACCCTTTACATGTGTTTCCTAATTTCACTCCTCAAAAGGCCTGGCTTGAACATTTGATCTATGCTCCCTAGTCCTAGACTTCCCAAAAAGCAGAAATAGTTTCTACCTACTCTAACTGCTCCAATTAATATCTTGAAAGTTTTGATCAAATCACCCCTTTATCTTATAATTCCAGGGAAGAAAACCTACTTTGTGTAATCTTGATCAATGCTGTGCACCACACTTAGGAAAGATATATTGGCCTTGGAGGGAATGCAGCATAGAGTGATATCTGGAATGACCCTTGGAGTCCAGATGTCATTCTGGCAAATCTATGCTGCACTCTCTCCAACACCAATATATCCTTCTTAAAGTGTGGTGCACAGCATTGATCACAGTACTTTAGGTATGTATTGTGTGGCTGAAGCATGACTTCAACTCTTAGTATTCCAGTCTTCTCAATATAAAGGCCAGCATTCCACTTGCCTTTTTGATTATATTTTGTCCCTCTTTGCAGCACTTTAATAATCTGTGTACCTGGACTCCCAAAAACTTTACAACACTATCACTAGTATCACACACTGTAATCCTAATTCCTTGCATTGTGTTATGGAGGAACCTATAAACGTCAGTACAGTTTAGCAAAACCAATCTCTTAAAATGCAAAAACCTAGGGACTTCCTGATAGTATAGCCTCTTTAACTCATTCTCAAAAATGCTCTGTAATGAATAAGGATCAAATGTATAAGAGAATACTCCCTTAGAAACAAACATTACTCATGTACTACATCGGTAAGCATCACCTGACGAGTAGTTAACACCCGCTGAGGGTTAGGGAGTTAACTGCACTCAATATCTTTTTTACTCTGGCAAATGCTAATACCTCTCGTCAATTATCCTGGGGGTACTTTTTTTTTTAATGCTGCACATTGGAACAGGAACACTTACAGCAGCCCTGCCATCACTTCCAACTTCAGGTAAATGCACAGGAACAAGCCTGTGTTGCATTTGCTCCAACAGCCATCTCTGCTCAAGGTGCCTGAAGGACTCCAGTACGACAAGTACCATACCCAAAACAAACAACACTCCAGGCACCATGTTAACCTAGATTTACATTTCTGTGGAGAAGGTCCATTAAAAGGTACACACATACAGAACAGATGCAGCTCATTAGCGATTACTGGATTATGTTAACATACACTTTCATAAAAGTTCTGGTATGATAGCCAAGTGGTTATGGTACTGGGCTTGTAACCCCAAGATCAAGAGTTCAAATCTCACAATGGCAAACTATGGAACAATGTGACTTCATCTGAAACAGATAGAAACAGGTTTGTACTCGAAAGAGTATCAAGAGTTCAAATCTCACAATGGCAAACTATGAAACAATGTAACTTCATCTGAATAGGAACAGATGGAAAACGTGTTTGTACTCAAAAGAGTTACACTTTCATAAATACACGCTGCATTTTAGGTTTAACAGTAATTAATCAGAATTGAGATGTCAAACCTGCTGCTGGTTCTAAAATTTCTGTTCTTTTACTTTTAATGAGGTTTTGTGAGACCATCTGCATACTGTAATAATTTGTCACGTTTCTGACTTCCCTGACCCACAGAAATGTGCCAGTTTTTTGTAGTGCTCTCAGAAACAATCATACCTTGTTGCACTCTCACTGTATTTCAGACCAAAATAAATGCATCAGGTCAACTTTTGTTGGTGATACTTTTCTCAAAACCATGTTTTCAAATTGTGCCCGAACAACAATGATGTGATAACAATGCACACCGTTGTTAATGTGCAAATTGGCCAACAAATTTAGGATCTGAAAGGTTATGCCATAAGAGACGAATCCCCAGAATTTGCAGTGATTTACAATGCTCCACTGATTGCTCTGTACAAATCACATCATGCCCTTTGCCTGCCAGTTATTTTTTAAAAATTGCTTGATTTGCACTTTAATTACCCATTAAACTCACCACAAAAAGTTATGTCTGGTGATTAACGGTGCAAGTACCCTTTTAATGAGATAATAATTGTTAATGCAATGTCAATCAACATCTCCAACCCAGAAGAGGACACAATTCAAAATGGAGTCTCATTCCTTCAGGTGATAAATTGTTAATGATTTTTAAAAAGTCAAATTTATTTATTTTTTTTCTTCATGATTCAGTCTCTCTTTCCTTCTCTTTATTTCTTTACCCGATTTGATTCAAACGCACCCTATTTCATCCTCAGGCATTTGCGTTTCTTTCTCAATCCTTAAACCTCATTGAATAAGGAAATACACTGTTGACTCTATCATTCACTGAGTTCCCACATGCCACACTGCCCTCAGCACACTATCAGCTACACATTCAGAAAATTATGCTGCAAAAATCTCAAGCTGAAGGGTGGAGAAGAAAAGTCTAATGAGCGGTGGGATGCCCTGCTTCAATGAGATACGGCCCATTAGCTTTGTAAATTTGCTATGGGTACAATGAAAATTAAAGGCAAGTGGCCGCAGAGATTCAGTACCTTCGGCAAACATCATTGGAAATGTTCAAAGCTGAGAAGTTGCAATATTGATTTGCTGCCACCAGAGGGCTCTCTACCCCAAACTCTGAGGACCTCTAGAGGCCGAATGGCAGTATTACCTTTTTCCAACACCACACTGATCTCCCGAAACCACCTGTACACTATAATATGGTCACAATACACCCAAATACCTTCCGTGGATGCAGCTTCTGAGGTTCCCACTTGCATATCACTTTCACTCAATTCTGGCATTTAGTCAGACAGTCACAGATTCAAGACCCAATCTAGAACTTGAGCGTATAAAGCAGACTTGGCACACTGATTCAATGTTGAAAAGACAAACTTGCATTTACACCGTGCCTTTCATGACCGCAGGACATCCCAAAGTGCTTTCAGCCAATGAAGTACTCTCAAAGTGTCATGGCTGTTGTAATGTGGGCAAGGTGGCAGGCAATTTGCACACAGCAAACTTCCACAGACAGCAATGTAATAATAACCAGATAATCTATTGTAATGATGCTGTTTGAGGGATAAATGTTGGCCCAAAACACGGGAGAACTCCCCTGCTTCTCTTTGAAATAGCACTGTGGGGTTTATTGTGTCTACCAAGCAAGTACCTCTGTGCAACATCTTATCCAAAAGACTGAAGGAGTGTTGTAGTGTCAGATGTGACATCTTCTAGATGAGATATTAAATGCAGTCCTTAACTGCCCTCTCAGGTAGGCACATGTAACAGAGCTAAAACCTCACACTATATTTTTATGAAATATTATATGTCAACATGTCTACTTCCTAAAATTAAAAAAATTGGACAAAGACTTTAAAAAAAGGCTGAAGCTAGTTCTGCCTGTAACCCTGAACAATAGGAGCTAATCTAGCAGCATCAAGAAGTTTGTGCCTCGTTATCTTTGAAGAGACAATAATGACTCTGTGGACTGCAGAGGCCAAATTCAAAGGGAACTTTACAAACGTCTTTTACATTTCACAAGCCAGGCCTGGTCAACGGAGGCTACTAGTCAAAAACAGAATTACCTGGAAAAACTCAGCAGGTCTGGCAGCATCGGCGGAGAAGAAAAGAGTTGACGTTTCGAGTCCTCATGACCCTTCGACAGAACTTGAGTTCGAGTCCAGGAAAGAGCTGAAATATAAGCTGGTTTAAGGTGTGTGTGTGGGGGGCGGAGAGATAGAGAGACAGAGAGGTGGAGGGGGTTGGTGTGGTTGTAGCAACAAACAAGCAGTGATAGAAGCAGAATATCAAAAGATGTCAACAACAATAGTACAATAGAACACATAGGTGTTAAAGATAATATTAGTATTAATATTAATATTGGTGATATTATCTAAACGAATGTGCTAATTAAGAATGGATGGTAGGGCACTCAAGGTATAGCTCTAGTGGGTTTTTTTTTTTTATTTTTTTTTATATAATGGAAATAGGTGGGAAAAGGAAAATCTTTATAATTTATTGGGAAAAAAAAAAAGAGAAGGGGGAAACAGAAAGGGGGTGAGGATGGGGGAGGGGACTCACGACCTAAAGTTGTTGAATTCAATATTCAGTCCGGAAGGCTGTAAAGTCCCTAGTCGGAAGATGAGGTGTTGTTCCTCCAGTTTGCGTTGGGCTTCACTGGAACAATGCAGCAAGCCAAGGACAGACATGTGGGCAAGAGAGCAGGGTGGAGTGTTAAAATGGCAAGCGACAGGGAGGTTTGGGTCATTCTTGCGGACAGACCGCAGGTGTTCTGCAAAGCGGTCGCCCAGTTTACGTTTGGTCTCTCCAATGTAGAGGAGACCACATTGGGAGCAACGAATGCAGTAGACTAAGTTGGGGGAAATGCAAGTGAAATGCTGCTTCACTTGAAAGGAGTGTTTGGGTCCTTGGACGGTGAGGAGAGAGGAAGTGAAGGGGCAGGTGTTGCATCTTTTGCGTGGGCAAGGGGTTGTGCCATAGGAGGGGGTTGAGGAGTAGGGGGTGATGGAGGAGTGGACCAGGGTGTCCCGGAGGGAGCGATCCCTACGGAATGCCGATAAGGGGGGTGAAGGGAAGATGTGTTTGGTAGTGGCATCATGCTGGAGTTGGCGGAAATGGCGGAGGATGATCCTTTGAATGCGGAGGCTGGTGGGGTGATAAGTGAGGACAAGGGGGACCCTATCATGTTTCTGGGAGGGAGGAGAAGGAGTGAGGGCGGATGCGCGGGAGATGGGCCGGACACGGTTGAGGGCCCTGTCAACGACCGTGGGTGGAAAACCTCGGTTAAGGAAGAAGGAGGACATGTCAGAGGAACTGTTTTTGAATGTAGCATCATCGGAACAGATGCGACGGAGGCGAAGGAACTGAGAGAATGGGATGGAGTCCTTACAGGAAGTGGGGTGTGAGGAGCTGTAGTCGAGATAGCTGTGGGTGTCGGTGGGTTTGTAATGGATATTGGTGGACAGTCTATCACCAGAGATTGAGACAGAGAGGTCAAGGAAGGGAAGGGAAGTGTCAGAGATGGACCACGTGAAAATGATGGAGGGGTGGAGATTGGAAGCAAAATTAATAAATTTTTCCAAGTCCTGACGAGAGCATGAATCATGCTCTCGTCAGGACTTGGAAAAATTTATTAATTTTGCTTCCAATCTCCACCCCTCCATCATTTTCACGTGGTCCATCTCTGACACTTCCCTTCCCTTCCTTGACCTCTCTGTCTCAATCTCTGGTGATAGACTGTCCACCAATATCCATTACAAACCCACCGACACCCACAGCTATCTCGACTACAGCTCCTCACACCCCACTTCCTGTAAGGACTCCATCCCATTCTCTCAGTTCCTTCGCCTCCGTCGCATCTGTTCCGATGATGCTACATTCAAAAACAGTTCCTCTGACATGTCCTCCTTCTTCCTTAACCGAGGTTTTCCACCCACGGTCGTTGACAGGGCCCTCAACCGTGTCCGGCCCATCTCCCGCGCATCCGCCCTCACTCCTTCTCCTCCCTCCCAGAAACATGATAGGGTCCCCCTTGTCCTCACTTATCACCCCACCAGCCTCCGCATTCAAAGGATCATCCTCCGCCATTTCCGCCAACTCCAGCATGATGCCACTACCAAACACATCTTCCCTTCACCCCCCTTATCGGCATTCCGTAGGGATCGCTCCCTCCGGGACACCCTGGTCCACTCCTCCATCACCCCCTACTCCTCAACCCCCTCCTATGGCACAACCCCTTGCCCACGCAAAAGATGCAACACCTGCCCCTTCACTTCCTCTCTCCTCACCGTCCAAGGACCCAAACACTCCTTTCAAGTGAAGCAGCATTTCACTTGCATTTCCCCCAACTTAGTCTACTGCATTCGTTGCTCCCAATGTGGTCTCCTCTACATTGGAGAGACCAAACGTAAACTGGGCGACCGCTTTGCAGAACACCTGCGGTCTGTCCGCAAGAATGACCCAAACCTCCCTGTCGCTTGCCATTTTAACACTCCACCCTGCTCTCTTGCCCACATGTCTGTCCTTGGCTTGCTGCATTGTTCCAGTGAAGCCCAACGCAAACTGGAGGAACAACACCTCATCTTCCGACTAGGGACTTTACAGCCTTCCGGACTGAATATTGAATTCAACAACTTTAGGTCGTGAGTCCCCTCCCCCATCCTCACCCCCTTTCTGTTTCCCCCTTCTCTTTTTTTTTTCCCAATAAATTATAAAGATTTTCCTTTTCCCACCTATTTCCATTATATAAAAAAAAAAACCCACTAGAGCTATACCTTGAGTGCCCTACCATCCATTCTTAATTAGCACATTCGTTTAGATAATATCACCAACTTTATCTTTAACACCTATGTGTTCTATTGTACTATTGTTGTTGACATCTTTTGATATTCTGCTTCTATCACTGCTTGTTTGTCGCTACAACCACACCAACCCCCTCCACCTCTCTGTCTCTCTATCTCTCCGCCCCCCACACACACACCTTAAACCAGCTTATATTTCAGCTCTTTCCTGGACTCGAACTCAAGTTCTGTCGAAGGGTCATGAGGACTCGAAACGTCAACTCTTTTCTTCTCCGCCGATGCTGCCAGACCTGCTGAGTTTTTCCAGGTAATTCTGTTTTTGTTTTGGATTTCCAGCATCCGCAGTTTTTTTGTTTTTATCTCGGAGGCTACTAGTCTGCTGGGACAAAGGACCTGCACCTTCCCTTCCAGATTTTTACTTGTTGAACATTAACAATCTCAAGAATGCAGATAAAGGATCATACAACCTTGTCAAAATCGAAAAGGGCAGCTGAGAGTCATGTGACATGACACCCTAGCTGGAAGAACCAGTTATACTGTCTTGCAGTACTGCCAATCAGTCTGCCATTTTCCATCTAGCAAGCAGCAGCTCAGAAAAATGGTCTGGTCCAGTTGAATACCTGCCCTGCAGCCACCACTCCACCCATCTACACTGCTTCTACTGAAATTTCCAAACTTTTGTACTACAGCCTACAAGACTAATTATTCTTTACATCATGGAAGTCACCTCTACAGGAAAAATGAATTATCCAGCATCATTCTTCAACCTGTTGACCACTGTGAATTCAAAAAGAACTTCACTGGCTACGAAGCACTTTGAAGAAGAGGAAAGAAACTAAAAAAGTTGTATTTAATATAACATCTTCCACATCCTCAGGTTGTCCTGAAGTATCCATAACCTATGGCCTACCTAGATATGTGGTTACTGTTGCATAGTATTAAGAAGTACAATAGTCCATTTGCGATCAGCAAGTTCCATAGACTTTCTGACATCCTGAGGATGTTCAAGGTGGATACAATATTAAGGAAGTTCCCCACCACAGACACAAGGTAAAAAATATTCTAACTGCAACCAGCCCTCTCCCTTGCAATAGGGATGACGGCATTAGTAATGTTGTACTAAGTATGATCAAGGTTGATTGTTACCTGTATGTAGTGTAGGGCACATAGACCTCCCTTGCTGGGAACTCCAGGATCTCTTTTGTTGGGCGGACTCGAGGATCTGGGTATGGTTTGACATGGAGCAGCTCAGGAGAGAGGCAGTAGTGTGGACTTTCAGGAGCAGGAGATATATCGATCTTTAATTGAGCTATAAAAATAGACCACATACTTTTAAGATAAACCAAAGAAATACAGGAAGTGTGAAGTTACAGACACTCCCTCCGTCCCTTCTTGAACCACCACAGTCCATGAGGTCTAGGGACACCCACAGTGCTGTTAGGGAGGGAGGTCCAGGATATTGACCTCAACGATAGTGAAGGAACGACAATACAGTTCCAAGTCAGGATGAGTGATGTTGGAATTGCACTCATCTAGGCAAGTGGGGAGTATTCCATCACACTCCTGACACGTACCTTGTGGATAGTGGACAGGCTTTGTTGAGTCGGAAGGTGAATTACGCACCACAGAGTTCCCAGCCTCTGGGAACCCATCCACCACCAATGCATAGAGCAGCAGTGTGTACCATCTACAAGATGCAGTGCAGCAACTCACCAAGTCTCCTTCAACAACACCTTCCAAACCAGTGACCTCTACGCGGTAGAACAAGGTCAGCAGATGCATGGGGACATCATCATCCTTAAGTTCTCTTCCAAGTCACTCAACATCCTGACTTGGAACTATATTTCCGTTCCTTCATTGTTACTTGGTCAAAATCCTGGAACTCCCTTCCAAACAGCACTGTGGATGTACCAGCACCACATGGACTGCAGCAGTTCAAGAAGGTGGCTCACCACCATCTTCTGAAGGACAATTATGGATGAGCAACAAATGGTGACCTGGCCAGCAACACTCCCATCCCATGAAAATAAAATAAAAGACAGTCACTCTCACCTCTTGAATTCAGCTCTTTTTCCCTGTTTGGACCAAGGCTGTAAAGAGGTTTGGATCTAGCATCAGTGAGCAGGTTATTGTTGAGCATATGTGCTGCTTGATGGCACTGCTAATGACACCTTCCATCACTTTGCTGATAATTGAGAGGCGGCTGATGGGGCAGTAACCGTCTAGACTGGATTTGTCCTATTTGTGGACAGGGCATACCTGGGCAATTTTCCATACTGTCAGATGGATGCTAGTGTTACAGCTGTGCTGGAACAGCTTGGCTGGTTCTGGAGCATAAATCTTAATGACTATTGCTGGGATCATGTCAGGGTCTTTGCTGTATCCAGTGCCTTCAGCTGTTTCTTGATTTCACGTGGAGTGAATCAAATTGGCTGAGGACTGGCATGCTGCTGGGGACCTCAGGTGGAGGGCAGAACATATTTAACTTATTGCTCGTCAATACCAGGTCCAACAAGTTAAATAATTTTAGTTTCCACAAAAGTAGCAAAGTGTGCACTTGTTCACTTTCTCATTGCATAAAGCTATTGTAGTCATCTGCTGCAACCCAATATTCCCTTTGCACCTTTTACTCTTCAGGTGCAGAAAGTTACCTGTCACTGGTCGCAGTCTCCGCAGAACAGATGAGGGTCTCCTCATGTCTGCCAGGAACTTATACAAGTCTTCATCGCTTAAACGGTCCCCTTCCTGATGAAACACAAAGACAGTGATCCAACATCAAGGCCTCGGCTCAAGAACGGTTCCTAAGACTTCACCATTAGGACAGGAAAGAAATAAAGTCAAGCTCTCCTGGACAAAAGATTTGAGAACTTAGTCAGAAACCAATACTAACAGTAAGTTGCTTTTATTCGGCATTGATGGGTGTGTTACAGTACTTGGGGCAGGGGGCAAGGGTAGCAGATTGCCTAGCATTTTCCCCTACAATTCACCCACACCGCCATGCCTACAATTCACCCACATCGCCATGCCTACAATTCACCCAAATCGCCATGCCTACAATTCACCCACATCGCCATGCCTACAATTCACCCACATCTCCATGCCTACAATTCACCCACACCGCCATGCCTACAATTCACCCACACCCCATGCCTACAATTCACCCACACCGCCATGCCTACAATTCACCCACACCGCCATGCCTACAATTCACCCACACTGCCATGCCTACAATTCACCCACACCGCCATGCCTACAATTCACCCACACCGCCATGGCTACAATTCACCCACACTGCCATGCCTACAATTCACCATGCCTACAATCCACCCATATCGCCTTGTCTACAATTCGCCCATACCACCATGCTGTTATTGATGAAATTATGAACTGACGTACACAATTTCAGGATACGGACATAAGTCCCTTTTGACATTCCACATGGGTATATGTCAAAGTGAACCCAACACAGCAAAATGTACACCAAACTCTCTTCTTGATGTTCACAAAGCTCATGAGCTAGGAGGAAGGGTCAGGGAAGTTTAAGCCTCATAGTCATCAAGAAATAGGGAGCTAAAGGAGGTGAAAAGGAACCACAATGAAATGTCTCGCACATTACAGACATCCGATGGGCCCAATGGCTTCCTGTGCTGTACTACTCTATGCTTCTATTAAATGGCACTCGCTGGTCTCCCAAGACATTGCACAAAGAGGCTGTAATCTCAAGCAATGACCTTTAATCTGCTAACGTGGCCCACGTACTCCTTTCAAGATCATGTTTCAACTCAATTAATGAAACCATCTGCAGTCATTAGTAAGCAGTTTAGCTCATTCAGGAAAATAACTTCTGAACTTCAGCCTCCAGGTGAGTAACTGGCTTTCTTTTTCTTCCCCAAGTAAGAAGATGTTCGTGTCTGGGCCCCAATGAAGCCACATTTGTTTGATTTGGGCTATTTATTTTGGCCTTAAAGTCTCTATTTATCATGTACCTGTTTGAAGAAGTTTGTGACAGTCAGGGTAGCTGGTCTGAAGTTGGTGTAGTTGCAGGTATCATCCCCAATGCTCATCCGCTCCAACGTCCTTTTCTTCCGGTCTGTCCATGTTCCCTTTCGCTCTAGAAAAAAACCACAATAAAAGGGTATAGCACCTGTTTCCCTTCATTACTACTACTGGTGCCAAACGTCCCCCTTCAACATACAACCAGTGAGGCCCACATGACCTATGCCAGTTCTCGCTCTTCAGCTGGAGCTCTCTATTATTACCTTTCCCCCAAATCTAATCAAATATTTATTAGGTTCCTTTTAAAATAGTGTTACAGTCTCTACTTTAATGGCAACATACCAAAACAACTTCCTGTTCTAATGACCTACAGTGTAAGATTCTGAGCTGGTCCAACATCGTAAAATAATAAAAGAGATAAAAACAAAAAACTGCGGATGCTGGAAATCCAGAACAAAAACAGAAACAGAAATATCTGGAAAAACTCAGCAGGTCTGGCAGCATCGGTGGAGAAGAACAAAGTTGATGTTTCGTCTCAAGTGAAGGGTCATGAGGACTCAAAACGTCAACTTTGTTCTTCTCCGCCGATGCTGCCAGACCTGCTGGGTTTTTCCAGGTAATTCTGTTTTTGTTTCGTAAAATAATACATTCACTAGCTTGGATTTTCTAGCTGGATGAAGCCATGACATCAGTTCGACAAAGCTATATTGTAAGGTTTCAAAGTCAGAGTGGCTTTCCTAAGCCAGTACACACCCAGCTACCTAACTTAGGAGCACATTAGCAAACAGAGCCTGCAGATTTAGAGAAACACTCAGCCTTTATTCACCAGGGAATAGAATTTGAACAGGTTCAGCGAGAAACTAAGGGAGAGGCTAATGTGTATCCAGAAAATCCTTGTATTCAGATCCCTCCAGGGTCTCATCCCTCCCTAGCTCTGACATCCTCTAACTCTGAGAATCTGGCACTCTGGCTCCTTGTGCATCTTCAATTTTTGTCACACCTTCAAGTGTTCTAGACCCTAAGTTCCAGAATTCCCTCCTAACCCTCACCACCTCTCTCTCCTCTTAAAATGCTCCTTAAGACCTTTGACATTGGTTCTTCCTGTCAGTGTGAAGCAGAATTTACCAAGCGTTGGATGCTTGCCTGCTGATGGGAATGTGATTTGGGATTAGACTGTTGTGAGGCGGGTTAGTTTTACCCATTGGGTGAAGTGTCGTTGCAACAATAATCCTGCTGGATACAAGAGAAACTGTAGGTTCAGACTTGTTCACCTGTCCTAATATCTCCTTATGTGGTTCAGTGTGAAATTTTGTCTGATGATACTCCTGTGAAGCCCATGGGATGTTTTAGTGCATGAAAGGTGCCAACCAAATCCAACCCAGCCAATTACCGCCCCGGCATCCCGATGGAAGGGGTCATTGACAGTGCTATCAAACGGCACTTAATCAGTAATAACCTGCTTATTGACACACAGTTTGGGTTCCACTCGGGCCACTCAGCGCCTGACCTCATGACAGCCTTGGTCCAAACATGGACAAAAGAACTGAACTCAAGTGGTGAGGTGACAGTGACTGCTCTCGACATCAAGGCCACATCTGACCAAGTGGGGCAACAAGGAGCCCTAGCAAAATTGAAATCAAAGGGAATCGGGGGGAAAACTCTCTGCTGGCTGGAGTCACACCTAGCACAGAGGAAGATGGTTGGGGTTGTTAAAGGTCAATCATTACAGTTCCAGGATATCACAGCACGAGTTCCTCAGGTTAGTGTCCTTGGGCCAACCATCTTCAGCTTCTTCATCAATAACCTTCCCTCCTTCATAAGGTCAGAACTGGGGATGTTCACTGATGATTGCACAGTGTTCAGCATACTTGTGACTTCTCAAATATTGAAGCAGTTCATGCCCACTTGCAGCAAGACCTGGACAATATTCAGGCTTGGGACAATAAATGACAAGTAACAATCATGCCACGTAAGTGCCAGGCAATGACCATCTCCAACAAGAGAGAATTCAACGATCACCCCTTGACATTCAATGGCATTACCATCGCTGAATCCCCCATTATCAATATCCTGGGGGTGACCATTGACCAGAAACTGAACTGGACTAGCCACATAAATACAAGAGCAGTCAGAAGCTGGGAATTCTGCAGCGAGAAACTCACCTCCAGGCATCACAAAGCCTGTCCACCATCTACAAGGCACAAGTCAGAAGTGTGATGGAATACTCCCCACTTGCCTGGATGTGTGCAGCTCCAACAACACTCAAGAAGCTTAAAAACATCCAGGACAAAACTGCCCGCTTGATTGGCACCCCATCTACCACCTTCAACATTCACTCCCCCCACGACTGATGCACAGTGGCAACAGAGTGTACCATATATGATGCACTGCAGCAACTCACCAAGGCTCCTTCAACAACACCTTTCAAACCCACAACCTCTAACATCTTGAAGGACAAGGGCAGCAGATGCCTGGGAACTCCACCATCTGCAAGTTCCCCTCCAAGTCGCTCACCACCCCAACTTGGAACAATATCGCCATTCCTTCACTTTTGCTGAGTCAAAATCCTGGAACTCCCTCCCTAACAGCACCATGAGTGTACCTACATCACATTCACTGCAGCAGTTCAAGAAGGCTGCTCACCCCCACCCTCTCAAGGGCAATTAGGGACGGGCAAAAAATGCTGGTCCAGCCAGTGGAGCCCATAGCCCGCGAAAAATATATAAATGTAAAACTGTGTGGTTGGAAAGATTGATCCTGAAATTCACGCTGATACCAATATGCACTTACTAACGCGGATCTGACTTGAGTCAAACAAACCACTTAATAGATCTGACTTTGAAAAGGATCAGCTTGAGCAGGGCAGAATGGAGCTATGTGTAGTATCTCACCGCTTTCCGAGTCTGAGGAATCGCGCTCCAGGCTCCCGGCACTGCTTACAATGTTCATGAGGTGGATGGCAGTCCAGGCAAAGGGCATTCGGAATTTACCCAACTTGTTGCAGAACTGCTCTGCCTGATTCTTCAACTTCTCCACTTTCTCCTTGTGCTGGGCAGGTGACACAAACAAAGGAAACACGTGTTCAACAGTAAGCTCCAGGTAAGTATTCCGAGAGTGGCAAAGGGAACATCACGACAATAAGATAGACAGAGAGAGAGAGAGAGATACAGATCGATGAAGAAAAATTTAAAAAAGGAGAGAATTGAAAAGTAGCAGACAGCTAGAAGACTAGCACAAAATTGTATTTCATAAACACCATTACCTTAAAAATAACTCACTTGTGAAATAATGAAGGTAAATGCAGCAACCATATGGGCACAGCAAAATCCCACATTTAGTAATGAATCAATGATAAATTAATCTGCATTTGGTGGTGATGGCTGAGGAAAGAATATTGGCCAGGATGCTGGGAGAACACCCTGCACGTCTCTGAATAGTGCCGTGGGATCTTTAACATCCAAGTGAACTGCTAGAACAGGCTCATGGGGAAGGGTTCCTCTGAAATGCAGAGCCTTGAACCCATCACCTCCCAAATCCAAGGTATATGCCACAAACTGACATATGCTGGGGAAAGGGTCTTGAAGCAACAATGCAGTACTGTAAATGTGTCTTATGCCAATGTGAGCATTTAGCAACTATCAACATTGCGATGCCAAGTTTTAGAGAGGCATCATACAGCAACAAACCATGCCATGTTTCGCTGAGGTTCCATTCTCAACCTTACTACACAGCTAAAACAATTATCAAGAACATAGAAAAATTGGAGCAGGATTAGGCCATTCAGCCCTTTGAGCCTGTTCCATCATTCAATACAATCACTACTGACCTTCTACCTCAACTCCACTTTCCTTCATTGTCCCCATATTCCTCGATTCCTTTAGTATTCAAAAATGTATCAATCTCAGTCTTGGGTATATTCAATGACTGAGCATCCACAGGATGTTGTGGATGAATCTTAAAGAATTCTAAAGATTCACAGCCCTCAGTGAAGAAATTTATCTTCATCTCAGTTTGAAATGGCTGAGATACCATTCATTTTTGCAGTGAACTTTCTAGCAACCGATAGATTATATTAAGAATTCTCTAGTGAATGATGATTAGACAGGCGTGTTTTCTGCTTACCTTGGTGGAATCAGACTCCTTCATAACCAGGTAGGGTTCAGCACATTCCCCAATGTCACCTTGCTGCAGAACCTTTTCAAGCTGCAATGGGAAGAAACGCAAAGTGAAAAATGTTCCAGATTAAATACACCAAAAAAGATCAGCAACCTCAAAGGGGATGAAAATATAAGGTAAATGGCAATGTAAAAATTTTAGCTCAAAAGAGAATTTTAAAAGATACACCACAGGGAAGCTACATCCTTACCTTAATTACCAGGAATATGTCAGCAGAAGGATATGTTATAGAGAATATGGTAGACCTGGCCAATGTCGATATAGCAACATGGGGAATATGAGGGCGGAGCAAGCCCTTCATTTGGTCCGAATTCAAATCAAAATAGAAGTTTTCAGAAATCTACAGCGAACAGCAGAAAAAATGTTAGTTTAATCAAAGGGGTTCGAGCAGCTTCATCCCAATCAGTAGGTAACCACAAGGAAGGACCACACGAGACAATAAGCAATTCCGACACAGAGACAGTAAACCGTTCTTCCATATGACAATGGACAATACAATGGATGGGCTACAATATCCTGAAACACCTGATCAAAGCTGGCACACATTTTGTATTGATAGTTACACCAGGTAACTCCTGTGGGAAGCTGACTTCAAACATCCTGATTACAAGTTAAATTCTCACTTTTGGGTAAATGTTGGCATCTGCCAGCATTGCCTGCTTTGTCAGTTGCTGGCTAGCCCAATTAAGTTAGGGCTCCCTACGTGGGAACAGCAGCAGCCTGTCTTTGAGAAGCAACAGACAACAACCCCAGAGCAAAGCTTCAAGACAGTTGAAGATAAAGCAGCGTTGGTGTTGATGGTTACAGAGAAGACTGTGCTCACATTAGGAAGCCATATAATGAATGATCATTTCCCAGCTGACGAGGGATCAGGGACATGGTAGAAACAATCACTGGGTGTAAAATCCAATAACAATGTTCATTTTCTCAGCAAATACTATTTTTTCATCACCTTAATGCAGAATTTGAACACCCACCTGCCACTGTCACACAGAATAAAATGCAAAAAAAATATAAGATGGAACACCTGTTAGAACAGTCATTTACCTTCTTCTTTTCTTTCACATCATAAAGGGCAAGAACCCCAAATATGGGCTCAATTTCAATTTCAAACCTTTGATGAAAGGGAAGAAAACAAATATATCACTCAGAGGCAGACTTTTTGCTGGTGCACTAAATGCACAGCCAGTCTCTTGGATTAACAGAAAAACAATATAACTTATTGTTTTACAAGAACTTTACAAGAACTTGAAGCACTTCTTACCCTGCACAAATCAATATTCCTTCACAAAGGATCAAACACACTCATATCTGCCTATGTTGCTAAATGTGTTAATAAATGAATGTAACGTTACTAAATGTGTTAATAATGAATTTAAGCAGGTACAGGATCTAGGGAATACACCATCCAAGACTGCATGAAACTGCTCTCTCCCATGCAAAAAAGGGTTTGGGCTGTCTCAATCCAGATTCTAGAAAGCAAAGTCTCAAAGTTCAGCGCCAAATCGTACTCAAAGGCCAGAGTAGCTTGGGAAGGCAAAAAACGCTATTGACCTCTTTTTCTGGGACTGAGTTTGAGATATGCTGTTGAACTTGGTGGAGACTAAATCTTCATGTAACCTACTCTACACCTTTCCTAAAGTGACTGATGCCAACATTGGTGGTAAATAATGTAAACCAACATATCCAAATACCGACATCCTTCAACTTGACAAGCACAACATTCATGAAGAGAAACTGATAGGTTACTTGCAAGTGAACTAGAGAACGAAGACACTTAGAGGAATGCTGAGTAACAGTAGGAATGCTCCTATAGTTAGAATGATTGACTCATTCAAAAGCAATTCAGTATGGGTGGAGGGTAGGAAATAATTGGTCAGGGCCCCAGCAGATTCATCAATTCTTGGTAATTAAGGGAAGGGTGGAGTTTCCCTGTGAAATATCCATCATGTGGGCGTTGGGCAAGGACAAGATTGGGTCCTGCCTTGATGAGCCCCCACCCCACAGTCAAACAACCTGCTTATTTTAGGTGCCCTGGGCTCATACCCAAATAGATGTTGAACCTTAGCAAGAGGTGACATCTTCAGATGAGCAAATATAGCCTATGTGGTTTACGCCATGTCGTTATTATTGGGAAGGTAAAAAAAAAGTAAAATTATTGGGGGCGCCAATACTGAATGCTGGGTGAAATATTACAAACAATACCCTGGTTTTCTCTTCAGACTTGTGCTACATTGTAGTATTTAACCCGCTTCCTGAGACATACCCAAGCCCACCTGCGATTTCACTATCCTCGGGTTAATACGTGCACACACCCGTTTTATGTTCAACATGGTGCGGGAGTGTGAGAAAATCACTTCTGTGCTGTAAAGGGCCTCTACTCACTTCAATGACAGGCATTTTACAAGAATTCGTTGTCCGAAATGTTCTTTGGGGACTTCAGGAATAGTGCATCGTTCAACCGCTTCATCCTGAGAGTGGAAAAATACAAATCAGCAATTGTGCACAGAAAATGCCAAATTACTTTTTAAAGTAACACAGATTAACATGCAAATGATGGCTGCATCCATTACCTGTTTGCTATCTGCAAACTCTATTTGTATACCAAGGCTAGCACTAACTACCAATAAAAACTTAATGTCTCCTGTTTTCCAGCAGGACTTGGTATAACTGTTGACAAGCTTTTACCATCAATGCTGAGATCGACAAGGAGAGAGGCAAGTTCTAGGCTCAGCATCTATGATGAGGACTATTCCTGAGCTGATGAGCAGTGCAGGTCAGAATGGACTGAGTATTCCTGATCAGTGAAATGCTGGCTGCATTTAGAAGTCATCAATTAGAAGTATTTCTCCATTACATCGGACTTTGTATTGTGCAGAATTATCATCCAATGTCAAAGGTCACATATGTAGATATAACAGTGCCTCTCAATCATTCTCTTCCAGAACAGGCAATGACATTCTACAGGCCTACAAAGCACTGTGGAGAAGAGACCACTCACACGAACCCGTGAGAAAACACTGCCTGATGCCAAGGGAAGATCAGCACCAATAGTAAGCATCGCTATATCACCTTCTGCATCTGTTTCTTAAGTGAAATCATGAATTTTCCTCATTGTGGCTTTTTCTTGATTTTGAAAGCATCAAGCAAGGGGGAAGTGACATGTCTCTTCTCAGTGATTGCGACCTCGGGGAAGAAGGTTAGTTTTCAGCTTTTGGAAACCTCACTTTTGGTGGCCATGAATGGAACGGGAATACCAAGCACAGCGGCATGGCTGCTCTGTGGCAACACCCTCATTGACGACAACATCTGAAAAGATAGTTAGGAGGCTCCCTTGGTACGTTTCAAGAGATTTTTAGCCAAAGGAGCAACACTGTCCCAGCCCCTTTCACTCCTGATCAGTGCCATCTGTTACTTCATCCACAAGGTGGTGCCAAAATTCCAAATAGTTATAAACTCTTCTAAAGTGGGATTGAGACTAACTAGACCCCATTCAATATTTTCATAAAGGTGGTATTGTATCATATGCATTTACAAAGCATCAGATGGCAGGAAGATAAAACTCAAAGGTGCACAAAGCAGTTTAAGTGGTATTTTTGATGGTTTCAGTTTCCTTTTTGATCTATGGTTTTAGCACTCCGTACCCTGCCACAGACCATATCCTGGGCTAGAAGCTCCTAACTTTACTGTTGGGGTGTGCAGGAGGCTGGCTTAGGGATATTTCCTGCCCTTCCGCCTCTGTCTTACTGAAGAAGCATTTCACCAGCGAGCTGCACTTCCCCAACACCTCGGCTGAGGTAAGGCATAGGTTTGAGGCCACGTGTTACTATGTCTCCCTGGCTATTTAAATGTGAATCGTGACAGAAATCTAAGCTCTTGCCTCATCCTTAGAAGAAGGACGGTACCTTCCAAGTGAAACTAGGGGAGAATAACTGACGAAAGCTAAATACTGTGGATGCTGGAAATCTGGAATAGAAACAAAATACTGGAAAAGCTCAGCAAGTCTGACAACGCCTGTGGAGAGAGAAAGAGTTAATGTTTTGAGTCTGTATGACTCTTCTTCAGAACCGGTGACAAGTAGAAACATGGTCGATTTCATATTGTTTATGAAGGGGTGGAGCAGGCGGTGCAAGATAGGTCAGGGATAGGTGGGAGCTAAGGAGAGATTGACAGAGATGTCATGGACACAAGACAGAGGGAGTATTAATGGTACTGTTAAAGACTAAAGAAAATGCTGATAGTGGCATAAAGTTAAGAACAGAATGTGTTAATTGCAGAATAAGAGTCAGCGCTCTGAGAAAGCACAACATTGAAACCTTGAAACCATTGACAGATGGCCCTGTGGCCGGGTCGTTGGTTGGGAAAGGATAAAAATAAATGAATAAATAAATAAAAAATAAATAAAAAATACAAATAGAAGTACATTTTTTAAAAATTAGATTAAAAAATGGGTTAAGATGGGGGACAGAGCTCATGGTCTGAAGTTGTTGAGCTCAATGTTAAGTCTGGAAGGCTGTTAAGTGCCTAATCGGAAGATGAGATGCTGTCGTCCAGTTTGCTTTGGGCTTCACTGGAACATTGCAGCAGGCCAAGGACCGAAATGTGGGCATGAGAGCAAGATGGTGAGTTGAAACATGTAGCAAAAGGAAGGTCTGGGTCATGCTTGCAGACTGAGCAAAGGTGTTCCGCAAAGCTGTAATCCAGTCTGCTTTCAGTCTCCTCAATGTAGAGGAGACCGCATCGGGAGCTGCAAATGCAGTGGACCAAATTGAAGGAGGTGCAAGTGAAGCGCTGCTTCAACTGAAAGGGGTGTTTGGGGCCTTGGACGGTGAGGAGGGAGGAGGCAAAGGGGCAGATGTTCCACCTTCTGCGACTGCATGGGAAGGTGCCATGGGAAGGGGCCATGAGAAGGGGATGAATAGTTGGGGGTGATGGAGGAGTGAAGAATAACAGCTGCTTTCTAAGGATCTTCAATACACAGACCACACAGACTAGGGAGACAGTGGAATGAGTGGAAAGGTTTTAAATAAAGGGTTTTAAACCTTCTCAAGGAGAACAAGGGATGGGCAATAAATGCTGGCCCAACTTGCGAAGCCCACATCCCGTGAACGAATAGAAAAAAATAGAGTAGCACCCTCTGGTCAATGCAATCCTATTAACGTAAATTAACAGGAAATTACCGACTTTCAAGTGGGACTTGATGGTAACTAAAACCTCTGATGACTCAGTGGGTAAAATGTACAGACCACTGTGAAACTGAGCCACGTCGGCCAGGGAGATCCCAAGAACAACCTGCACTTAAGCTGAGTTAGTTGATCTTAGTTAGGTGAACACTTCCGATGCTCTCTGTCCCCAGGTTCGGATGGGAGGGGAGTCCTGCTCCAATCACTATCATTGAAGTGGTATTGAATAGGTACATGGATGCCAGGTTAAGAACTGGACAGGGCTTCATTACAAAGACCCACACAGTGGAATACCAGCTGACCTTTGGTGTCTGAGCTACATGTGAAGGGTAGTCTCTAGTATGAGGTATGCGAAGGCTGCTAATGGCCACAGATCTGAAACCAGTGTGTCTTCAGGAAGAGTCAGTAAAATGAACCTGCAATTGCATAGAATCATAGAACAGCATCACACAGGAGGCTGCTATTCAGCCTGTCAAATCTGCACAGACTCCTTCCGAAAAGCAATCCAGTCCCACTCGGCCATGCTTTCCCCACATCCCTTCAATTTTTCTATCCTACAAATATTTATCTATTTTCCTCTGGTAAGCTACAAATGAATCTGGTTCCATCATGCTATCAGTATTTGTCGCAATCTGGTAGCAGAGCTCTAAAGGGATCAGCTGTGCGGAAACTATTCTCATTGCCTGCGATTGCAGCATTAAACAAGACCACCCCACCCACCCCAACCCAACTCCACAACCATTACTTTACCTCATCTGGTGGTGGGAAGAGTGCCAGCACTTCCCTGTGTCGGTTCTCTTTCCTCTGCTCCCCATTGCGTCTGTCCACTTCATCGATAGCCGTGCGCTCCAGGAGGCTGGGCAGCAGCAAGTCGGCAGTGGAGTTCTTCAGGTCAAAAATACTGGAAGCCCAGCTTCCACGTGGTGTGTCGTCCAGAGATACTGATCTTCGCTTCAACTCATCCTACCAGCAAAAGGGGACAAGTCATTTGCAGCTTTTATTTATCAAGTATTGCTCCTCGCTTCACCACCAAAGCCCCCCCACCAACAGTGTAAAGCACCACTGCCTAACCAAGGGAGCAGGTGAAAGAATTATAAAAAAAGGCTGGAGAACAGTATATGTAAAGAAAGGGAAATCATTTATGTTTCAGGCATCAGAACTGAGGGGCTATAAATTATAGAATCATATATTTCAGAATGCTATTAGGCCCACTGTGCCTGCACTGGGTCTCGTAACAGTTGTTCCACTAGCCCCACTCCCTTACCCTTTCCCCATAGCTATGCAAATTTTCAAATATTATCTATTTCATTTTTGAAAGCTAGGCCCGAAACATCAAAGCTGTTCCTTTCTGAGTGATGCTCGATTTCCACAGATTTTCACAGAATAAATGCCACTTCCAACTGTGCAATTTGCCATGATTTTAAACCCCAGTGTCTGCAGTTTTGTGTTTCCTTGAAACAGATGTGTAACCTGCTCCAGCACAACCACTCCTGCTTCAGCTGCTATAAGATGCATGACAGAAGTGTGAGAGACTCTCCTCACAGTGTTGTAAATGTAGGCCTTTGCTGATTCCCTGAATGATGCAGGTAGGAAAATTACATTTGGATGAACATACAAATTAGGAGCAGGAATAGGTCATTCAGCCTCTTGAGCCTGCTCTGCCATTTGATAAGATCATGGCTAATCTGACTGTGGTCTAAGCTCCGCTTTCCTATCTATCCCCTGTACCCTTTGACTCCCCTGTCAGTCAAGAACCTGTCTAACTCAGCCTTAAAAATATTCAATGACCCAGCCTCCACTGCTCTCTGGGGAAGAGAATTCCACAGACTCATGGCCCTCAGAGAAAAAAATCTCATCTGTCTTAAATGGAAGATCCCTTATTTTTAAAATTATCTCCTAGTTCTAGTCTCTTCCATAAGGGGAACCATGCTCTCAGCATCGAGCCTTTGTGATTTTTGTGGAACTTGCAATCAGATAGCAATCGCTGGTGTAAACTTCCACACTCAAAAATGCATCCAAGCACCGAACTAACATTTAAACATTCTTCCTTCCCAAATACCTGATCATCCTGGCTTCCTCGGTCATCAGCAACTTCATCAGACTCAAAGGTCTGCTTGGGCAGGCCCCGCTGCCTCTCACGCTGTTTCTCCAATGTGTTGGGGTTAAACGCAGTGCTCAGCTTTTGGTACCTTTTCCAAATAAAAATGAAATTCAAGGTTACGACAATGAGAGAAGGGAATAAAATCAAGGGCCTGAGTACAGTGAGTCAATGGCCTTTTCACATTCTTGACTTCTCTAAAGTAATAGGAAGTTAAAGAGGCAAGGACGGGGTTAAGACTGAGGAGAGTTGTGGTCATTTTTATGAGTCGACTGAGTGAAATTACACTGGAAATGCTGATCACCGCTTGAAAACCATTCTCAAAAATAAAGGTAAAAGAAAAACTGTCAATCACTGCTGTTGGTCTAAATATAAAAACTGCTATAGCGACAAAGCTAAGTACAGTGAGGCTCATACATCTCAAGCAGTGGATGTTGAGGTTTAAGATTCTTGACTTACTGGAAAAATAATATTGAAGAAGTAGTGCAAAATTTGAAATTAAAAATAAAAATCAATTCTAATTATTACTGGACTTTTCAGCCACTATAAAAGCTTCACTTACACTGCCTGCCCCTAAACTATAGAACCTGGGAGTGCACAAGGTGCTACAATGTGCCGATGTGACTCCCTCATAACCTGAACAAGCATTTTATTGAGATCAAAATGTTGTACTTTGATGGAAGGTGAAAACACAGGAGTATTCATTTTCAAATTAACACCTGTACATTCACAAATCAATGGTTCAGCCTTTTGATTTTACAGATACAAAATTGTGGTAGGAGGGCCTGGCACATACAGGGTTAATGTGGGGCTGAGTACAGTACCGTCCACATTATCACAAAACTACCATATTGTGTGGTTGATTTTATTGAATTAGAGTCAGACTGCAAGGCTGAAATTATCAAAAGAGTTAGCTGCAAAAAGAATGTTTGAAATGCTAATGAGTGAGCTAGGGTAAAAGCCTCAGTGGATAGGGTGTGAATGAAATTTACATTTTAAGATACGGGGAGAAGTATTTGGTTTTCAAAGAAACATGATCAAGTTTTACAACTGAGAGGATAAATAGGGCAAGGTTATTGCATTTATTTTTCCCAGAAGGAAAAGTCCACATTGACAACATGAAAGATTTTTATAGTATGAGAAAAGACATATGGAAACAATAGGATTTACAGATTAAAGAGGAAGAAATATATTTAAAGAAGGATGGAGGATTGTATCATGTGGGCCTTGTAAGATCTAAAAGATACACTGTGTGAAACAGGCTTGGGGAAACAGCCTGTAGCCCCTTTGCAGAATCTGCTGGTCCAGTAACCAAAGTTTTGTTAAAAAGCCTTTGGAATTCCACTGACCAGTAGGTGCTGTGGTAACCAAGCTGGATTGTTTCTCTACATTTAAAATCTAGTTTGGACTGTTTTTTTTTTATATTCATTCATGGGATGTGGGCATCACTTGCTGGGCCAGCATTTATTGCCCACCCCTAATTGCCCTTGAAAAGGTGGTGGCGAGCTGCCTTCTTGAACTGCTGCAGTCCACAGTGCTGTTAGGAAGGGAGTTCCAGAATTTTGACTCAGCGACAGTGAATATACAGCGATATATTTCCAAGTCAGGATGGTTAGTGACTTGGAGGGGAACTTTCAGGTGGTGGTGTTCCCATCTATCTGCTGCTCTTGTCCTTCTAGATGGTAGTGGTCATGGGTTTGGAAGGTGCTGTCGAAGGAACCGTGGTGAATTCCTGCAGTGCATCTTGTAGATGGTGCACACTGCTGCTAATGTGCGTCGGTGGTGGGGGGAGCGAATGTTTGTGGATGTGATGCCAATCAAGCAGGCTGCTTTGTTCTGGACGATGTCAAGCTACTTGTATGCTGTGGGAGCTGCACTCATCCAGTCAAGTGGGGAGCATTCCATTACACTCCTGACTTGTGCCTTGTAGATGGTGAACAGGCTTTGGGAGTCGGGAGGTGAGTTACTCGTCACACGATTCCTAGCCTCTGACCTGCTCTTGTAGCCAGAGTGCTTATACGGCTAGTCCAGTTCAGTTTCTGGTCAATGGTAACCCCCAGGATGTTGATAGTGGGGAATTCAGTGATAGTAATGCCATTGAACATCAAGGGGCAATGGCTCGATTCTCTCTTGTTAGAGATGGTGATTGCCTGGCATTTGTGTGGCTCGAATGTTACTTGCCACTTGTTAGCTCAAGCCTGGATATTGTCCAGGTTTTGCTGCATTTGGACGTGGACCACTTCAGTACTTGAGGTGTCACAAATGGTGAATATCGTGCAATAGTTAGCAGACATCCCCACTTCTGACCTTCTAATGGAAGGAAGGTCATTGATGAAGCAGCTGAAGATGGTTGGGCTGAGGACAACCATCTTGCCTTATGGGGTGTGTAGTTCGGAGTCAGGTTAAATTAGGAATTTTGAGATTTGTATAATAATCTTGTGCATGTGTTTTAATCCTTTTCTTTTGCTAATAAATGTTTTAACTTAGTTTTTTAAATCTCTAAAGGTGTCAGTGGACTGATTACTTCTGAATTCAATGCACAAACCTTCGTAATAAATACAAATTGCAAAATCATTTTGATAGCGTGGCCAAGTTTCCATTGTGGATCTAGTCAGCCTGACAAATACTACCTGCTGTATCGTAGCTCAGTCGTGCAAGAAGGCACATAACCCAGACCTAGGGTCAGTGTGGTGTTTAGCAGAGGTGTGTAACAACCTCGATGTGGAGATAGCTCCTTGTCTGTACCGTTTATATATGTATATAATTACAAGTAGTTAACAAAGTCTTGGTGTTAATCTACTGAAGACTACAAAGACTTCTTTTTAAAGAGACACCATTCTGTAGTCAACACCGTCCTAACAAAAGTTAGGATTGGACCCAAGTCTTGAAGTGTCAAAGCTTACTTATTCTCCAATCTCACTTCTGCTCTCTTCAATTTCCTCATAGAAGTTATTTGCCCATCTAGCTTCCTAAGTGCAGCACATTAGCAATAAACAAGCAGAGCAAACTCAATCAATTAACAAAAATACAAAAGGTAAATCACAAAAAACCCACTTTCTGTGAACAATGACCCAGTCTTCAGTGTAGATCTGCACTGCATCCCTCACACGAGGGTCCATTCCCCTGAAAAAGGGAAACAAAATTCATGTAAATGCAATAGCTACAGACAGTCCTTTTGCTCTGAATAAATACATAATCTTTTTCAGTATTTGTCAAAGACCAACCTGCCAAGACAATGCTCTAGTTGGAGCTTAAAGTTACCGGGCCTTCATTCATCAGATCTTTTAACAAAACAGCCTCCTAAAGCACTGGCTGCTCAACTGGAAGGTCAATGTTTGAATTCCAATCTTTGATATTTATGCACTAGCTCCTGTCTGAACTGTTGGGGTAGTCATCCCATTGAGTGGCCTCTTCCCATCCTGCAGGTAATGGGACTTGGTATCATACAAGTTGGTTTGCTTCAACAACTTACATTAATACAGTGCCATTAATATGGTTAAATATCCCAAGGCACATCACAGGAGCAATTATCAAACAAAATTCAGCACCGTGCCACAGAAGGACAGATGACTAAAACCTTGATCTAAAGTTAGGTTTGAAGGAGCAGAGAGCAAGGGAGAGAGGGATAGAAATAGAAAAGTAGAGAGGTTCAGGAAGGAGATTCCAGAGTTTGGGGCCTTGGCAGCTGAAGGCACAGCCACCCATGGAGATGTGCTTAAAATCAGGGATACGTCTTCCTGCCAGAATTGTAGAGGCACAGATATCTCGGTGTTTTAGGGCTGGAGAAGGTTATAGAGATAGGGAGTAGGATAGGTTGCTAGTGTTCTGGGCAGAAGAGAGATGACCCATGCCAGGGCCAAGAATAAATAAATTTATCACCAGCTGGCTGACCATACTTCCACTGGGCTCCTGCTGTTGGTTGATCAAGCGCCAAAGAGAGCAGATGTAGAAAATTCAGTGCCCCTGTGCCCCCAAACTGGCAAGGAGACATGAATTGGCTGAAGAGTGGAATTTTATGTTTGATTGCTGCTCCATGAACCAAGACTTCAACTCCAGATGTGTAGCTATACTCACACTTCCTCGGGAACCCCAGGCTCCACAGTTCGACATTCCCGTGGCTCGTATGCTACTTCAATATCGTCTGCAGGAAACTCGAGTAGTTCTCGGAGTGGGCCTGGTTCTGGGGCAGGAGGATGTGTAGTCAGGTACTCCTCAAAGTCCACGGGCTCCACCACTTCAGAAAGGGGTACCTGTGAGGAATGACAAACATAATGTCACTGGAATTTCAGCAAAGTGCAATATTAGTGTATGAATTTATCATATTGTGGCGTTACAGAGCCAAGGCAGGTAGATGGAGTTGATATAAATCAACCATGATCTAACTGAACAGTAGCGTAGGTGGTCTGAATGGCCAGAATGTATGACTGTGGGGTGAAGGGCTGCTAGTTATGGATCTGTGATGTAAACAACTTGATCAGTCCCAGCACTGGACTCAATATCCAACACACTGTGGCAGCAGTGTATGTAATCTACAGGATGCACTGCAGCAACTTACCTAGCTGATTACAGCAGAAGCTCCTTCTCGTGGCCTCCACCACAATTGGAAGTTAAACATCTTCCTGACGCAGGAAAACTGTTTTTTTTAAATGCAGTGAGTGGTTATGATCTGTAAGGCACTGCCTGAAAGGGTAGTGGAGGCAGATTCAATTGTAAATTTAAAAAGGGAATAGCATAACCACTTGAAGGGAAAACATTTGCAAGGTTACGGTGAAAAAGCTGGGAGTGGAACTAGCTAAATTATTCTTGCAGAGAACTGGCTTGACTGACTGAATGGCAGTCTCCTGTGTTGCAACCATTCTATGATTCTGCTCTATATCGCCATTACTTCATTATTGCTCAGTCAATTGGAATTCACTACCCAACACCATCATTGGTGAGGTCAGGAAGTGCAGAAATTGGCAATTCAACTGTCCAGTTACCTGTTTACTCAATATAAACATCTTTCGTTTTAAAATGATCATCTGAGGACTGATAGTTTTGCTAATAGCTATCATCGCTGGTGCCTGGCTTCGAATCCTGACCAACTGCTGAGATGAAAACTATCTTCTGATGGTAGGGACTCTGCATGGTATGATTTTGTGCGCTCACTTTTCCTTGTGCCTACATGCTCATAACTTGCCCTAATTAATGATTCAATGGCAGGTTCAGGAAATGGGAAAATTACACTCCATTCTTTTTCTAAGGTTGGGACAATGTACAGGAAGCTTTCTAATATCTAATTCGTGCTGTACCTGCCTGGGAGTGTTTTATGCTGACACTGGAGCCTGGATTTCCTGTACAGCATTAGTTTACCATTGGCAATACCTATTTACTTTATGTGCACAAAACTGTTCAGAACACCTAGGCTTATGAGTCTGAAGTGGAAAGTGTTCCTTGCCCCTGCCACTAGCTTACATCATCTTGATGAAAATAAAGTGTTAAATAGAAATGTTTTAAAATATTCGCCAAGACTTCTTCAATAGCACCTCCCGAACCCAATACTCCTATTGCCTTGGACAAGGGCAGCAGGCTTAAACGAACACCACCACCTGCAAGTTTCCCTACAAGTCACACACCATCTTATCATAGAAATATATTGCTGTTCTTCATTGGTGCTGGTCAAAATGCCTAATAACACTTTGGGAGTACCTTCACCACAGGACTGCAGCACATCAAGAAGGCTCATCACCACCTTCTCGTGAGCAATTAAGGATGGGCAATAAATGCTGGCCTTGCCAGTGTCACCCACATCCTATTTGTGGTTTGATGGCTTCCTTTGGAAACCACACTGCAAACCTATACATCAGTATCTGCTACCCACATCCGCTCAAGGCATACATGACCTGAACGCCACAATTTCACCTCTTGATTAAGACTCAGAGTGAGCAAATGAGAAAATTATGCAGCTTATCGCTCGCTCACTTCCTTCCTCCCTCACAGGCTCCATAAGAGAAATAAGCCCAGGCAGCAACGGACGCATTCCATCTACAGAAAGGGAAAAATCAAGGACCTCACAATGTTCTATAACCTCATGAACTGGTACTCAATCAGCTGGAGAGCTGAGTTGACAGCTAACTTCCACAGACACAGTTCAAGAACTACTAGACCAGAGCCTTCGACTTCAAAGGAGCTTTTCCAGTCTCAGCTTGACTGACTCCAGTATACAGATAAAAGAAAAATACTGTGGATGCTGGAGATCTAAAATAAAAACAGTGCTGGAAAAATTCAGGTGGTCTGACAGCATCTTTGGAGAGAGAAACAGAGTTAATATTTCAAGTCCAATATGACTCTTCAACAGTCATATTCTGTCTTCATTGTGCCCAGTATGCAGATTCCTCATTAGTTGGTACTTCTCAAAGTTCTGTGGAAAGGGATGCATCTGTTATTTACAAATACAGTGGGCTCCTGAATTCCTTCTGGTTGCATCTAGTCCCTCCCTCAGCTGGACAGTACTGGAATGCGATGCAGCAACAGTAAAATAGAAAATTGCACTGTGTGTGATGGGAGCAGTGGGAAAACAGGTCAGCCTAAGGCAGGTCAGTCACAGAACTATCAACGGAGTCAAGATTTTTTCTGTCCAACTTCAAGAAAACAAACACAAAAACAGCTACAATACACTCACTGTCTGGAATTTACTGTTTCCTGCCAATTTACACAAAGCGATTTCTGCAATCTCATGTCAGCACAGTAGCCCAGGGGCCCATAGAGTGATTCCTAGGCCATGATGGAATGTAACAAAACCTACATTCTTCCACAAAACAAACTGAGCAGTGAGGGCAATAATAATTCAGCAGGGACCTGGGGGAGGGGTTGGTGGGGAACAATGGGTTATACACTGACATCTCACCTCTGGGACCTGGAGTCAAATCTAATGCACTTGATGGGGCAAAAAGTCTTCTTCCTTATGCTGGAACTAAGGCTCTTATGGGTAAGAGAGTTCAGGCAGCCGTAATCCTAGTGGACACAGGCCTGCAGTCCAAAGCTGTCCCTCAGTCAGCACTAAACAGCAATCTCAGACAAGTTAGTTCTTGCATTACTGACTTGACTGAGGAAGGTTCAGTCAGACAGGAAGACATGGAGAGAAAAAGAAAACATCACAGGATGAGTGAAAGAATATAAATAATAAAAGTGAGCCATGTACAAAATCTGCTGGGCATTAAACTAAGTTTAAGCAGTGGTTTCAGTAAAAATGTAGTATTTAGACTAACCGATTGATGCAAATGTATTGATTCACACAAGTTAAAATCCTATGAGAAACTCTGCCTGTATACGCCTCTCGCCCCAGCACGTTATGCATATGCACAACGGACACACACCTCTGAAGGTGCAGCAAGGTTACGAGTTACTTTCTTATAAGGGAATGTTAACTCCAAGTTCTGTATGTGTAGTTGCTGCTACTCAAACAGGTAGCCCTGTGTTTATTGTTACATTTTTTCTACTAGCAAAGCTGACTCTAGTTTTTTTTCCCTTTCTCCCAAACAACAATCTGGCATAGTCTTGTGTCAGACTCACAAGGTTATGTCAGAACAGCCAGATACTCACCAACTGATGGGAGCCGCTGCGTTTCTTGGACAGCTGTGGGGAGCTGCTATATTGGCTGGACACTTGCTTTCTGACTTCAGCTGCCACGGTCCTGCAAAGAAAATGACAATTTGAATGAGGTTTCACAATGATGAGAATCTGGCAAATGTCCATATAATAAGGTCAGAACACAGCGAGCCAACACTGACTGAGTTTAGAGCTCTCAAGGATGATCATTAAAACTTCTGACATGAAGACACAGCAAATAGAGGAGCTCTTTGTGAAGACCTCGCCTTGCTCTGATCACAGCCATTTTCACTTAGCACCGCTTATAAACCTCTGCAGCAGCCCAGTCCTTAAGGACAGGTTAATGACTCACTTCCAAGCATCTTCCTCTCCACTGGATGTCATGGTGTACTTAGGAAATGTTGCAGTTAAAATACCTCTCTATCTTTCCCTTCCCAAGGCTCTGATTGAAACAACTTTGTATGGAGCATAAACCACAGGGCACCATTGCAGGAACTCCTCAGTGTATTGCCCTTGGCCCAACCATCTACAGCTGTATCATCAATGACCTTCCTTCCATCATAAGGTCAGAAGTGGGGATGTTCACTGATGATTGCACAATGTTCAACACCATTCACGGCTCTTCAGATACTGAAGCAGTCCATCTCCAAATGCAGGAAGACCCGGACAATATCCAGGCTTGGGCTGACAAGTGGCAAGTAATATTCGAACCGCACAAGTGCCAGAGAATGACCATTTCCAACAAGAGAGAATATAGCCATCGCCCCTTGACATTCAATGGCATTATCACTGATGGTGGCAGGACAGCTTGAGAGAGTGATTAATAAAGCATGCAGCATCCTAGGCCTTATTAATAGGGGCATGGTGTATAAAAGTAAGGATGTTATGTTATATATAGAACACTGATTGAGCCTCAATTTGAGAACTGCGCCCAATTCTGGGCACCACACTTTAGGAAGGACGGGTAGGCATTAGAGAGGGTGCAGAAAAGGTTCACGAGAATGGTTTCAGGGGTGATGAACTTCAGTTACTGATCTCTAATCTGGATAGATTGCAGAAGTTGGGACAGCTTTCCATGTTGAAAAGAAGGTTAAGAGGTCGTTTGATAGAGGTATTCAAAATCATAAGGAGCCTGGACAGGACAGAGAAAAAATGTTCCCACTGGCAGAAGGATTGAGAACCAGAGGACACAGATTTAAAGTGATTGGCAAAAGATATGGTGATATGAGGAAAAGATTTTTCACGCAGTGAGTGGTTAGGATCTGGAATGCACTGCATGACTGTGCTGTGGAGGCAGATTCAATCAAAGCTTTCAAGAGGAAATTGGATTGTTATCTGAAAAGGAAGAATGTCAGGGCTACAAGGAGAAGGTGGGGGAGTGGCACTAGATAAACTTCCTATGGAGAGCTAGCACAGATACAATAGGCTGAACCGCCCTCTCCTATGCTGTAACAAGTCTGTGATTCACTTGTACAAACATCAACATAACCCCTGCATATCAGAGGATTGGTTAAGGTCAGGCATAATAATTTACATTTATAATGACTAAAGAGAACCAAGAATGACCTTAGTCTGTTTAGTATAGATCTACATGTTGCCAAGTAATTGCTTCAAATAATTTATCATCTCAAATGGGACAAAAAAACGATCCAGGGGATGCCGCACCTGCAAATGGCGGATAAAATGTGCACTTGCAGGTTATTCATTAATTAACTTAAATGAAAATCTGGAGCAGCAACTAAATGAGAGCCATGTTTCAGCATCAAAACACAACTCAATGTCCACTTTGCCCAAATGCAACCTTGAGATTCGCACTTGGTGCTGTGTTTGCCCTCACCAACTTCCCAGGTGCCCTTTTGTAAGGAACCAGCTTCTGCACTCGATTCGCATATGCAATCCAGCACCTTTGTCACACTGCCATATTTTACTTTGTTTTCCCAATCTCTTTCCTTCTTGTGAAGTTGCTGAATCTTGCTGGATTGGTACCAGCAGCCCTCCAGCACCATGCCAAGGTAGTTATTTCTTCAGGTTTAAGCCTTGCCAATAGAGTACCAGCAGCTTGTGAGGTGTGGCACAGCTAAACTTTGATCCCATCTTCACAAAACATCAACCCACATGCTATCAGGTATCACTGACCAGGTTTCTTCCTACATCAGTATCTTACCAATATGAAAATACCCATGCATCTCAACATGTAGTGTAAGGCCATGCTGATAATGACTGCCCTGAGAACATACCAGCCAGTGTTTTGGCCACTTCCACTTTTCATGGAGGATGCAACTTGCCAACTCCACATCTGCAAAATAGCTCCTGTTTAAAGGGGCTGGGTTTGTATTAAAAGTACTGTCAAAAGCAGAAACAGGGCTATTTTCATTTTGACTAACAAGATTGACAACAACATGATGTACACTAAATAGGGATTCAGCAACAATTTCAAGTTCGAAGGGTGAAAATGTCTTCCCATCTCTCTGACACTCTGGCACATAACCCACATGGGACTGTTAAAATATACAATGTGCTTGTCATTTATTAGCAAGGGAAACCTAGGATAGCAGTCACATAGCATGATGACAATAGTGGTTTTAGCCATGAAAAGGTATCAGGAAGGAGCATGTAAGGCAAAGACTGCTCAACATATGTTAGCCCAGACAAAGGACACGACAAAAACTAGCCCAGACTAGCCCGAAGCAGGTGTGAACCCATCAATTACAGATAGATAGGTGTCAGTCACTAGACTACTAAGCAAAACGAGACAGCTGGTCTACAACACTTTGCATTTATTGCCATAGATTGTGACAGCAATTACAGATAACAAGGTAAAAGCAAAATGCTGCAGATGGTGGAAATCTGAAACAAAAACAAAAATTGCTGGAAAAACTCAGCAGGTCTGACAGCATCTGTGGAGAGAAAGATAGACTTAACGTTTCGAGTCCGTATGACTCATCTTCAGGATGGATAACAGATAACAAGGTATCTTATGTAAGCCTCTACCAGCTTATATTTCATCTCATTTCTCTATTTCCTTAGTTCTGGTGAAGAGTCATACGGACTCGAAACGTCAACTGTATCCCTCTTCGCAGATGCTGTCAGACCTGTTGAGTTTTTCCAGGTATTTTTGTTTTTGCACAGAATCACTGTTTCCCCGCCCTCAAATGTTGAGGGCAAGTCAAGGATTCAGCATATAAACAAACAGTCCAATTAGTTCAAAATCCACCAGTACAGCTTCCTCAAAGAAACAGTGAACAAAAACAACTTAACTTTTCTGCACCAGGAATCTCCATTAAATCAAACTGCCTCGTCTCACAGGAACCAGTTATAGTTTCACCATTTCCACTAAACTGCCCATCATGCAGCATGTTAATTTGAAGATCCTTGACCTCAAATCCCTCCATGGACTCAGCCCACTTCACTTCAGTGTTAAATCTTCATATGTTTGGGCCCATTCCTAGATGGCTGGCTGCTACACCTCTGGTCCTGAGCTGGCCTCATTGGTAAAGGAAGCACAGTGACATACACCTCAGTCAGTCTCAGATGTGCAACTGCGACAGATTGAAATGGTGCAATGTGTTCCTGCTAGGTTAGGAAGGTGGGTGGGGAGGGAGGAACTTATGCAGTGTTCCACCTCCTGATCACCATCCAGTACCTCGCTGAAAAATCAATGAACATTGGATATCGGACAAGGGGATTTTTTTGTGATACTCTCCGTAGCAGAACGGCTTGCTGTCACCCTGCCAAGACTCAACCTAGATGAATGGCAAGGTACTGAAGAGCAGAGGATCTCACTGAACGTTATCTCATTAACTTTACGCAAGCTGGGGTGAAAATAAGCAAAAGAAAGACACAGCTAACTGACTCAGATACAACACTGGCCCCATACTAAAAGTGATCCTTACCAGCCCAGGTACTGACAAATGTCTGTGTCAATCAGCTGAATATCAAACAACTAAACAAGTTACACTAGAGAAAATTGAAATTCTTCATTAGTGAGCCAGCAGGTGTGAACATTATATACAAAGGAGACTGGGGGTTGAGGGGCTCAAATCCAGTTCTACATGAAATAGCTGATAAGACTTTGAAAGGAGAACTAAACACTGAATAATAAATACTTTACTCTGTAAAACACACAATGAAGCTGGCTTGTTTTTATGATGGGTTCCAGTATTTGAATATCACTAGTTTTGAATAACGACTGAGTATTTATCAATTAAAACTGTTCCACTTCATTCTGCTTGTGTGCAATTACGCAAATTAGAGGTGCACCAAAAGATTTTAAAGGATCCCCTATAATAGTGCCTGGGGTTATTACAACTGTCATTTTACACTGCAGAGTCATTTGTAATTAGGTGCTGTATAATTGATGTTGCATTTTGAGCACTAACTAATGTGGACTCTGCTGCCAGGTTCAACGAGCCAGTTGCCATTTCAACAAAAACATGATTGTGTCCAAAACCCTCATCATAATTGGTCAGCTTTAAAAACCGTAATTGCAGAGGATTACCAGATCTGAGGGAGTCAACAGGACACAGCAACCATTTTTGAGAGGGTCTTTTCATTTTATAATTCTTTTAAGTTTTCTTCCTTTCTCTCCTCAAGGGGTTAATTCTTCTTCATTTCTCTCCAGGAGCACTAGCCATTCCCTCATACTACTCCCAAGTGTCATTCCTCATCTCAGCTTGGGTCCTTATTCTGTATCCCTCATACTGATATTGCAATGATTTTAAACACTTAACAGAGCTTAAAAATTTAACAAGCACTAGAGTCATTTTGAGTTTGACTTTTGTCCTTCTCCATCTTGCCCATTTCCTTTCAATAATTCTATAAGTGGCAATGTGGAATCTATCCTGACCTCTCAAATAATAACCACTGAAAAAATCTCCAACATGACATTGGGCTGACACATCCTAGGCTCCAAGCTTCATTTTTTTTATTTAAAATCTTAGAATAGACCATTAAAGTAAATAACTACTTTACTGCTCTGTGGTTATCCTTTGATAGTATCACGTTGCTCCCACAGAATGCAGCAGAAAATGCAAGCAAGTCAAACAGAAAACTATATGAAGAATGAATCCACATCATTAAACAGGAGTCCCCTGGAAATGGTGATGAAAATCCTAGGTTCTCATCTTTACACTGTACAGTCAAGGGGCAGGAAGAGGTGTCTCAATAGTGCAGCATCTTTAACATAACTTGGTGTAAAATACTACAATTCCCACATCTCATCAGCAGCCATGAGTTGCAATTATATCAAAGTTGTCACACACAAAGATCAAACAAGCCTGCATTTGTACAGTAGCTGTCACATAGAAACGTAGAAAATAGGAGCAGGAGTAGGTCATTTGGCCCCTCGAGCCTGCTCCACCATTCAATGTGATCATGGCTGATCCTCGATCTCAACGCCATAATCCCGCTTTCTCCCCATACCCCTTGACACCTTTAGAGTCTAGAAATCTATTCCCCTCTTAAGTATAATCAGTGACTTGGCCTCCACAGCCTCTGTGGTAGACAATTCTACAAGTTCACCACTGTCCGAGTGAAGAAGTTTCTCCTCATCCCAGTCCTAAATGGCCTACCCCGCATCCTGAGACTTTGAGCCCTTGTTCTAGGCCTCCCCCACCACCATCCCCCTAAGCCAGAGGAAACATCATCCCTGCATCCAGTCTGTCCAGCCCTGTCAGAGTTTTATAAGTTTCAATGAAATGCCCTCTCATTCTTCTAATCTCCAAAGAATACAGGCCTAGTCAGCGCAATCTCTCATCATACAACAATCCTGCTATCCTAGGAATCAGTCTGGTGAACCTTCGCTGCACTCCCTCTATGACAAGTATATCCATTAGATCAGGGGACCAAAACTGCACACAGTACTCCAGGTGTGGTCTCACCAAGGCCCTGTACAGTTGCAGTAAGACATCCTTGCTCCTGTACTCAAGTCCTCTCACAATAAAGGTCAACATACCATTTGCCTTCTTAACTGCTTGCTGCACTTGCAGGCTTGCTTTCAGTGATTGGTATACGAGGGTGCCCAGGTCCCTTTGTACATCAACATTTCCTAATCTATCACCATTTAAAGGATACTCTGTCATTCTGTTTTTCCTACCAAAGTGGATAACTTCACACTTATCCACGTTATACTGCATCTGCCATGTATTTGCCCACTCACTCAACTTGTCTAAATCACACTGAAGCCGCTTAACATCCTCCTCATCGCTCACATTCCAACCAAGTTTCATGACATCAGCAAACTTGGAAATATTACACTATTGTAATATAAGAAATGCAGCAGTAATTTAAGCACAGCAAGCTCCTACAAACAGCTGTGTAATAACAAGAACGTGATGATATAGTCTGTGTCCGCCCTCTCGTGCCCCCTTCCGCTATTGAGCTTATGGGCACAGTGAGACTGACAGGCTGACGTGGGGAGTGGGAAGGCACGGAGGGACGAACAGACAGGTGGGGCGGGGAGACGGGCGGAGGGGGGACGGGGAGACGGGCGGAGGGGGGGACGGGGAGACGGGCGGAGGGGGGGACGGGGAGACGGGCGGAGGGGGGGGGACGGGGAGACGGGCGGAGGGGGGGGACGGGGAGACGGGCGGAGGGGGGGACGGGGAGACGGGCGGAGGGGGGGACGGGGAGACGGGCGGGGGGGTGGACGGGGAGACGGGCGGGGGGGGGGCGGGGAGACGGGCGGGGGGGGGACGGGCGGAGGGGGGGACGGGGAGACGGGCGGAGGGGGGGACGGGGAGACGGGCGGAGGGGGGGACGGGGAGACGAGCGGAGGGGGGGACGGGGTGACGGGCGGAGGGGGTGACGGGCGGAGGGGGGACGGGTAGACTGGCAGAGGGGGGACGGGCGGAGGGGGGACGGGTAGACGGACAGAGGGGGGACGGGCGGAGGGGGGACGGGCGGAGGGGGGACGGGCGGAGGGGGGACGGGCGGAGGGGGGACGGGCGGAGGGGGGACGGGCGGAGGGGGGACGGGCGGAGGGGGGACGGGCGGAGGGGGGACGGGCGGAGGGGGGACGGGCGGAGGGGGGACGGGCGGAGGGGGGACGGGCGGAGGGGGGACGGGCGGAGGGGGGGACGGGCGGAGGGGGGACGGGCGGAGGGGGGACGGGCGGAGGGGGGACGGGCGGAGGGGGGACGGGCGGAGGGGGGACGGGCGGAGGGGGGACGGGCGGAGGGGGGACGGGGAGACGGGCTGAGGGGGCATGGTGGTGGGGTGGGAGATGGGCAGATGGGGGTGGGTATGGTGAGGGACAGGTGGTTTTCTGCGATCCTAACTCAAAAGTTTTAACCATGATGCACACAAGAAAGAGAGTGAGAGCAAGAGGAGGGAGAACAAAAGGAGGAAGTGTGTGAACCCTGCGAATGGGAGTCAACCAGACAGATGCGTGCCCATGTGGCCACTTGCTCCTGGCGCGTGCGCACACAGGCCACTCGTGAGGACACACACACTGCTCATTGCGGGCGCACACTCGCACACACAGGTACACACACACACATATACACCTCCCTCCACAAAAACCTAACCACACAATGACCCTCATTTTCTTATGAATTCTGCTGAGGCCGGCTTGGAGTATGCGTCAGTACGAGGCAAATGCAAGGTCAGTGTAGGGTAAAAGCAACTCCTTAGTTTGTCTCCAGTCCCCTCCCCTTATCACCAGGACTTGACCAGGACTAGTCCGTCTCTCTGCAACTCTGCTTCTTAACCAAAAAAGTTTTATTAGTTAGCTGGTTGGCACTTCTTAATTGTCATTTTTATTAATTACTCGTTTTTTTGAAATAATCAATTTATTGCTTTGGCATTGATTTAGTTGTTTATGTTTCCTTCATAACCTAACTTTTTTTGAAATTCACATTTAATGTTGCGCCAAACCAGGTCTCAGGCAGCTGCTGCTGGGTTTCATACTGAAAGGGAATGAAAGGTTTACAGGAAGTCTGATTGATTTTTGGACGGTTGGCAAAAGGATTTTTTTTGCTCCAAGGGAAATGGGAAGCATTGGAAATGCTCAGCACGTCTGCGCAGAGAGAAACAGAAGTCAGCGACTCTTCATCAGAACTAAAGAAGATCATGGAGCAGAAACGTTGACCGTTTCTCCTTCCACAGATACTGCCTGGCCTGCTGAGTAGTTCCAACATTTTCTGTTTATACTTCAGAACTCCAACATCTGCAATACTTTGCTCTCCTATTAGATGCTCCACGCTGGGAGCGTTTTTAAGTGTGTTTAGTTTCAATTTAACATGAGAAAGTATTTATCACTCAATGCAAAGTATAATTTTTCTGTTAACAAAGCCCACTTGGTGTGAATAGAAATAGCAAGTTATTGCAGGTGAATTGGCTGGTGCTAATTTACTGGAAGGTTTTGCCATTTTTAAACTTGCAAGTGAAAGCAGGTGTCATGTGCCAATATAATATGCCACTGTTAGTGCAAGATATTCTCATTTGTACATGGGATTGATGTTTGCAGTGCTCGTGTGGTTCAAGTCTTTGGATGTTGCTGTCTGGATATTGCATAGGGCCAAGTTCAAAGAAACAGAGCTGGTTGCATAATATGAATGAACATGTCTGTAATTGTCTGACAAAAGAGTGGTTGTAAAGTATATCATACTGAAACCTGAGCTTTCAATGGGATTTATAGATTGAGGCATAGAGTCCAAAAGTCAATACGTTTTGCTAAACCTACATAAAACAGTTCAACACCACTGTGACTTCTTGGTTCCCAATTTTGGGCACCTGAAGGATGTGAAGGGGAGGGTTAAAAGGTGGAGGGGGACGTGGGTGGGGAATAAGGGGCACAGAAACTGGACAGGCACCAGAGCTCATGATTTCTCTTCCTGGCCTTGGTGCCACCGGGTCTTTCATGTCCACCCCAGAGGACAGACTGGATTTCAGTACAAGGTCTCATCTGAAAGATGGCACCTCCAATACTGCAGCGCTCCCTCAGTGCTGCACTGTAATGTCAGGTGAGATTATGGGCTCAAGTCTCTTCAGGCATGAATCCAAAACCTTCTGACTGAGAAGGCAACTACTATCAATTGAACAAAGGCTGATCCTTTAGAGAGCACAGTGGTTCACGATACTCTCCTGTAATTTTCCTTTTATAAAAATAAACTTCCCAGTAAATTTCACAAAAGAATGGTGGAAAATAGAACGTAATAGTGATGCTACAATGTTATTTTTTTCATTAGAGACAGCTGTACCAACTCACTGCCTGTTTTAATTACAATTGGGTTTACCTTCTCTCCAAACAAATGGAAAGTGATTTTTCTCAGTAATGCAGATGCATTAATGGGCAAGCTGTCAAATTTGAGTTTTAAAAGCCTGCATCCCAACACTCACATTTATGGAGCCAACTTTTATTTACTGAAGGTTCAAGTATTCATAATTCCAGTGATGTGTCCAAAGACATCAAGTTTGGTAACAACAGAATCCATTCTGAGCACAAATCCTGAAGCTGTTTTCACATATTAAAAGTTTTTCCACCATCAGATCTTAGGTTTTGAACTTACCAGAATCACAAACAAAAGCAACAAGGTTATGTTGAGCTTGCTCAAATTTCAGCCCGCTTTATAAGAAAACCTGCCCAATGAATGAACACCTATTACCAGGACTGATTATTCACTGCCAGGTGACTGTGCAATGCAATTACATCATTCATGAAGCAACTGGAGTGGGGCAATGGTGCAATAAAACCTGACTCAGAACACAGAAAAAGGGGAAAAGCAGCCAGAGAAAGACTGATTCGTGGAGCTCAAGATCATCCTGAGCTTCTAAGCTCAGCACTTTTAGATGTAGCATAACAGGGGGGTGCATCCCTGGGCCACTGACACAACAGAAATGGCTGTGGATATCTGTCAAACCTGTTCTGAGGACAGCGAGTCAGACTGAGAGCTTTGAATCCTTCACTCATTGGCTTAGTTTTACAATAGGAACTGATTCATTCTTTGGCAAGAACCAAGGAATGGATAATGCTTTCTCATATAATTTTCTTGGTGCATCGAACCCTCCTAAAATCTAACCAGCTCATTGAGAAAAACAAATGCTTTGCTTTCAATGCACTAAAAAAAAATCTGTAACATATGACAACCAATCAGGAATCTAGCTCAAATCTCCTAAATACACACTGGATTTAGTGGCTTCTTACCAACATATTCCTAACATGATGAACTGGTAACTCAAACGCCACCCCTTCCAGGAAACAGACCCTTTGATTTCTCATATGAAGCAATACATAAACTGCTGGGATGAGAAGAAAGTCTGCACTGGAATTCCCACAAGTTTTTTTGGCACAGCTAGCAGTCCAATTTCTTTCCCTCTTGAAATTAATCCCTTTAGGACGAAGGAAGAAAGAAAATTGGCATTCAATTTGTTCTGTGAAAAATGCAACTTCAGGACTGGATCAGAGTCTGTGTATAAACACAAGACCTTTTCGTAACTTCCCACAAACACAAGCCACAGCTTTCTGTTGATGATTCATCTGCACAGTCAGTAAAAGGGGCAGTCACTCACCTTACGCACAAGGTGTTCACATCATTTGACAACCTCCGCCCCCACCGCACTCCCTGCACCCCCCTCCCACCGCACTCCCTGCGCCCCCCCACCCAACATTGCTTCCAGGATTTAAAATCAGTTTATAACCAATTTCCATTGACAATAGAAAGCTAGGTGTAAGGTGTAAAGCTGTAAAGACATTAACAGATATGGACAGGTTAAGTAAGTAGGCAACAAAGTGGCAGACAGAATATAATATGGGGAAGTGAGAGGTTAGTCACTTTGATAGTAAGAATAAAAAAGCAAAATATATTGTAAAAGGCTTAAAACTTGTAAATGTTGATGTTCAGTTCTATCTTACAATGAACACAAGGTTGCAGGTACAGCAAACAATTAGGAAAGTAAATGACATGTTGGCTTTTTTTTACAAGGGATTGAATTTCAAGAATAAGGAAGCCTTGCGAAAATTGTACAGGGCTTTGGCAAGATTACACCTCGAGTACTGTGCACAATCTTGGTTTTCATACTGAAGAAAGGATAATTTCATTGGGGGCGGTGTAGCAAAGGTTCATTAAATTGTTCTCTGAGATGAGGGTTCTCCAATGATGACAGGCTGAGTAAACTGGGCCATTATTCTCCAGGATTTAGATGGATGAATGATGATCTAATTGAAACATACAAGGTTCCAAAGGGATCAGCAGGTAGGCACTGAAGTTGTTTCCCCTGGCTAGGGAATCCACAACACTGGGGCACAGTCTCAAGATAAGGGGCCAATCATTTAGGACAGATGAGGAGAAATTCCTTCACTCAGAAGGTTGTGAATCATTGGAATTCTCTATCCCAGAGGCTTCTGGATGTTACATCATTGAATATATTTAAGGCTGAGACTGATTCTCTGAGGGACCAAAAATCTAAGAGCATGGGGAGCGAGTGGGAAAGTGGAGTTGAGGGCGATGATCAGCCATGATTGTCCTGAATGGTGGAGCAGGCTCAAGGGGCCATTTGGTCTATTCCTACTCATATTTTATAATTACCTTTTTAATGTCCTGGAATTTATGTTGGGTGATGAACTGGTTTAAAAAAATTCCTCTTGAAAGCTAGAACCTACTTTGAAAGTTTCCCATTGTTTTCTTATTAAAAAGAGGACCAGAGACCAGGCGACAATGCATATGTGATATCTGTAAACTCACGTGCGACATTCTGTTATGTACATTATGTGTAACCCTCTCTACATTTGAGTTTTGTGAGGGATAAAAATAAGGGCTGTGCAATTTGCATTTATCTCTAGGGAATCACATGAGGAGCATGTTTTTTTTATTATGCAGTACGCACCAGTCTTTCACTCCTGGTTGGATATGCCTCAAAGACTGCAGTGCATGAATACAGTTACCACCCTGATAGGCCCTGCAGGCTGTGGTCTTAGGTTGACTCAGGTCACCTTTGATAAAAGCAAGACCACAACTGTTTCCCTCACAATAATCTCCCAACAATTTTAATATCCCATATCATAGTGGCAGCAGAGTAACTGGCACCAAAACATTAAACATTGCTTTTAATTGAATTAAATGAAAGTCTGATGATGAGCCCCACGTGAGCTGTCAATTTGCTTGATTATTTTTTTCCCTTGTTTTCTTGACTTCTATGTTCAAATAAAAATTTTATTTAACTGTTTCTTTGAGTTTACATGGGCATTTTTATACTGATTTTCCATCCTTTTTCACACAAAACAAAAGCTGAAAAACGCAGGCAACCAATAGAAGAGATTTTAAAGAATCTTAATTGTTTTGCATATGTCCAAATGACAGATCCAAAGTAAATTTCTGATACATAATGTGAGCCACGTTGAACACTTGTATCAATGGGAAAGTGGGTCAGACTGCAGAGAAAGAGGAATCTGACGCAAATATCGCCCTTGGGTACAGGAAGGATACAAAGGCAAAGGGACTCTTCCTCTTCCTCAAATACACAAGAAAAAGGGTATTCATTATTTTTAAGTAAGTGGTTGAACATCTCAGCCACTAATTAAAGGATTTAGACAGCATCACACTAGCATTCAGTTCTTGTGCATTCACTCACTGCATTTAGTAGACAGTCTGGTTCATTCAATTTCACACACTAGCACACTCCAATCAACTCATCTATTACACCGATCAGACACTCAACTTGTGTCAGACAGTCTCAGCTGATTTTCAGCTGACTGTGAGGGTCACAAAGCTACTTAATCACTGGAAGGTTTGGGTTCACAGTTGAGTCTAATCCAATCTTTGCTGGCATGTGCACACTAAACCACAGGAGCCACAGGTAACAATTAAGACTAGGAACTCTGGTTGATTATCTCTTCTGTAATCCAAGGGCACTAAATGACACCAAATGAAGAACCCCAAATGAGGTTCCAACCAAGGCTAAACGCTGCATTGATTTGTGTGACCTAGTCATTTCCTGTATGTATGGTTTAGTATGACACTAGGTAGGAAGCTTCAGCAAGCTACCAAGAACACTCAAAACATCGGGCCCGTCCATAACAATTCTTCCAATTTTGGCAATGAAGGAGTTAACCATGGGAATAAGTCAACAAGGCAGGATCTCTCACAATGTGTTCTGCTCAACTGTTATCAGTCAAGCTATTGGCAGGAAACCACTGCCTGCTTCCTGCCATTCACAGCCTTGGTTTATCATGGCCACCATCTGTAGTAACATCAAGACACTGAATCTGTTTAATTCACTGTGTGGGCGTGTAGTATGTTTATGCCCCAGAGTGAATCCATGGCTTTTACTCTGGGCATACGGACAGTAAATCAATCAGAGCTTTTCTGCTTAGGTTAAACCAGGATGGAGATCCCAACACCCTGTATGATTTAGCACAGAAAATTCAGCAGGGCAGAGATCATTTTTGATTTAAGCTACAAACTGCTTTTATATTGGTTCCATTTAGTTTGATTCTGGGAGACCACTATCTATCTAGGTATTTCTGCTACTGAATCCAGTTCCCTTATCCCAGCAACAGATTCCATAGCCTCCATGGAGAAGGGTGATAAGTCCATGCAGGGTAGGCAGTGCTTGAAGGGTCAGGTAGATGGGTTATTTGAAAGTTTGTGCGTTCCCTCCAACAACTCGACTTTGCCTCTGCATGCTCCTGACGAAGTCTCTCGATGTGTTCGGTGCCTTCCTGAATGTACCTTATCCATTTTGATCAGTCACAAGCCAGGTCTCCCATGAGTCAGTGGGTATGTTTGACCTCTTAACACACTCAGCAACTGGTGTCATAACCCCATATCTCCAGAATTAACAGGCAAATGCATTATCCAATGCTGATGATACCCAGAAAGTTATTTTGCTGTAAATCTACACTCAAAAACCATTAGTGATTTATAATCAAGTGACTGCACACTACTCTGCGTTGAAAATTAGTTATGTTATGTGGATACCACCTGAAATTTTCTTGTGAAATTATCTTTTTCAGCTACTATCTACTATCCAAAATTTGGAAGCCTTAGCAGTGCCTTTGACCTGAGTCCATTTACATGGTGCCAGTGAGCGTTTTGTCTATGAAGCATTCCTCAGTATCAAGTCAATGAGCCGTACCTCTAGCCTTCTTTCTTTCTTTCCTTCTCATTTCCCACCAGGACTTCAGACAGTAGCAGTCCCTACGATTCTCCAATGCCATAGGAATATGATAACATAGTGATTATGTTACCGTGCCCCACGACAATAGCGTATAGCTATGTTACTGAACTAGCAATCTGGCAGCCTGGACTAATGATCCAGAGAAATTAATTCACATCCTATTTTGGCCACTGGGGAATTTAAATTCAATTAAATACATTTGGAATGAAAAGCTGTATGATGATTATGACAATCAGCCAGTTTCATGAAAAAAAGTTTGGTTCACTAAGTCCTTTAAGGAAGGAAATCTGCCCTTCTTCCCTAATCTGACCTATATCTGACTCCAGACCACAACAATGTGGTTGACTCTTAACAGCCTTCTGAAATGGCATAACAAGCCTTTCTAGTTGGCAGTTCACCATCTCCTTCTCAAGGGCAATTAGAGCTGGGTAATAAGTGACATCCATATCCCATGAATGAATTTAAAAATCTCTAACAAAATCTGATCTTTCTTTGGACTCATCACAGCTCTTTCTCTGTGTCAAGTTGAGTGACCGGTCATTTACACTTTGCAACTTGTAAGTCTTTTGAGTCACGACCAATTAAACTAAACTAATAAATCAAGAGGCAAATTAAAAGGCAGCCCCTTACATGCATATATTCCAAATGTAACATTTCACCATCAACACCTCTTGCCAAGCTAAGCTTTCAGCTAATCAACCAGTTTAGCATTTTGCTAAATGCTTCTTTCACTCGTTATCAACTACCATCTGGCTTGGAAACAACGACTCAAGAGTAACCCCACGAACAAACAGTGGAACACAAGGGTTAAAGAGGTCAAAATACCACTCAAAATGAGAGTGTGCTTGAGCAGCAGTCTGAAAATTTCAGTTAAGCTGAACATAGGACAGACGGAACACCTGAAACATCACAGAGATATGGCATTAGTACCCATGCATACTAAACACGCATATGATAACACAACTGGGTGCAGCTGGTCATATGGTTTGATAATACATAGCAATATTGCCTGACTAACATTGTTGTGCAATAACATAACACATACATCGTTCCAACAAGCGCAAGTTACCAAGACATTCTTCTGTCAAACATGGCATTTTCATAGTGGCACCAACATCTCATTTGCCATTCATATCCAGAAACCACTTCCAGTTAATTCTGAAATTCAGGGGCCTGTATCAATGGTGCAGTTGCTCAATCATCACAAATGCACTTTTGTTTCAAAATTTTTTTTTGCCCAGTTTGTTCACCAACTTTCTGTTCTATTGTCACCTGTCTATCCACTTAACCCCAGCATGCCTCATGCTGCAGGAAAACTTGGGAGAACAAAAAGAGGAAGCAGTTAAATGTCTAAAAATTAATATAATGGACATGGTGCACTTCGAGATTTAGGTTGGGCGGGGGGGGAGCTGGTGGAAGGGCTCACGCTCCTGGGTCTGCAATACCAGCCTGTCCTAACCAACAATCACAATCAGGATCCCCTGTAGGTAAAGGAGGCCCTTTTGGCAACACATGAGCACACATCAACAGCACCTATAGAAAGATCTTCAACATGCATTGCCTTGTCCTGCAAGCATAAATTAGACCCAAGAAAAAAATTACAAATTAATTTGTATGTGGGTAGGATAACCTTTTCATTGTCTTTTTTTGGGAACAGAAGTCAGGCCTCAAAGATTAGTCAGTAATGCCGCGCCCACCATTACAGAAATGCAAGGATCCTTTAAAGGGGGGGAGCCTTGCAGCTGTTAGCATTCAGTCCGAACTCCATGACAGCCATTGTTGCTGCAAAGGAGCTCATGACCTGACCTTCCTAGTTCGGGAAGCCCAGGTTTAACACTTTCATCCTTGACATCTTAGTATGTAGAGTCAGAAAACACACATGCTTGAAGAGGAACTTCCGAACAGTGGTACGGAAGTACAAACTAATAAAGGGCAAGTTCAAGACTGAGGTCAGCAACACTTCAAAAAGTTATTAGTACCCAGACTGGTCAAGGTTAAGGTAGTGAAAGAAAAATATTAAAACATTTATGAGGCAATTGATCTAATATAGGGTGAACTGTGTCTGAGTGGCTTCCCCTAGAGTTGAAGCAGTGGCTCCAACACAGCATCTTATGTTTTCAGACATTTTTGACTAGCCTGTGTGCCTGAATGCGTAAGTGCTGTGTTCCATTGCAGAATTTGTTCGCGCACATGTATCTGGGAGATGGTGCACCAAAATCTAATCACCTTTGAGCAGCTTTCAAAGGGGAATTGAAACAAAATTAATTACAATTTTACACTACAAAAAGTTTCCAGTTTCTACCCAGTCATTTTAATACAGAAGTCACAAACCTCAATGAAACTAACAACACATTAGTGCAGAAATCAGAAACATGTCGTGCTGCCTGTCTTCATATCCAGTCAATTTTAGAAGCTTACCAGCAACTAAATCAGGTGCTGTGGGAATCTTATATTAAACAGGCCAAGCACAGAAAGGTCCAGGCACAAATAAAATTAGTTTGTCTTACAATAATCACAATTAACTTCATCATTCATAATGCATTTTGTATGCATAACAATAATTCATAGTAATAAGCTGCTTTCTTGTACATGCAGCTATATCATCAAACTCCCTGGACTTCTACACACTCAATATTATAAAGTCAGCTGGCCATTAGAATCCATCATCCAATCCCCAGTCAAAGGAAACCTAGTACCTCGGTTCCATTCTAAGGATCCATTGCACCAAATAAAATTGTCCCCAACCCTTCAATTAGATTCTAGCCTAAAATCAATCCATTATTTAATATGTAAATATAGTGTACCGTACCGTGCCTCTCCCTCTCATATTTTAGTGCGTGATAAATCATTTATGCTCTTAAAACTGTTTGCAAAGTTATAGTTCTTTGAAGCTTACCACAGTTAGATTTTGGTGGGGAAGCTAATTTAAGGCTTGCACCAAAAATCACAAGTTTAAACCACCAAGGGGAAAATATTGGCAGAGTCTTAAATTTAGCACATAAAGCACCATTTTAAAAATTGAGGCAGTTGGTGAACCACTTAAATTTTCATGAAATATTAGTTTCTGATATCACTTAAGATGCATCTGCTTCTGATGTACCCGACAGTAACTGCACTGATTACTGTGAAGGGATTGGACTCCATCCTCAAACATAACCAGGTGTGCCAGGACGTCTTACTAGGAAAATATTGCAGCTTCAATCAGATTCAAGAAGTTTATTTTGTAATAAACACCTATGAAGCCTTTTACTGCAGGCAAATTGCACCCTTGAAGAAATAAAGTACATCAAAGGTCAAAAACATCCATTCAGAGCAGATCTCAGAACTCTATTCAAGAGCATAGTTGCTCTCTTTTCCAACACACTTCACTTGCTACAGTCAATTCTTAGGACTGAACTGCTATCTTCAGAGATAAAAACAAAAAACTGCGGATGCTGGAAATCCAAAACAAAAACAGAATTACCTGGAAAACTCAGCAGGTCTGGCAGCATCGGCGGAGAAGAAAAGAGTTGACGTTTCGAGTCCTCATGACCCTTCAACAAAACGGAAGTTGTTCTGTTGAAGGGTCATGAGGACTCGAAACGTCAACTCTTTTCTTCTCTGCCGATGCTGCCAGATTTGCTGAGTTTTTCCAGGTAATTCTGTTTTTGTTCTGCTATCTTCAGACCTCTGCTAATGTGAAGAGGCTTAGGTTGACTTTTTGGCAATTGGTGCCAATTTGATCAGACTGGCTGAGACTGGAAATTTACCAATTGTGAAAGTGGAGAGGGAGGTCACGTAAGCTACCCAAGCTACTAGCCTGATGGGATCTGGTCACCCGCCTTTCTAGTTAAACTGCTCAAGGTAGCTACAGTACAATGAATGCTGCCTCAATGGAAGGAGTATGTATCTTTTAGTGATAAGTACTTGCAGTTCTTTAACTTCATTTCTCAACTTCTAATATATTAGTACAATAAACTAAAAATGTCAGCTTAAATGGTTCCAAGTGAATGACAGGAGCTGAGGGCTAGAGCTAGTAAGTCACACCATTCAGATGTCTCATTTTCTGATTGTTAAGTGACAAAAGTCAAGTTGCTGGCTGTCTGGTGATCTCAGCAAGACCAAAATGAAATTGGCGGAGGGAGTGGGTGGTGCTAAGGGGGGGGGGAAGAGAGAGAGAAGAGGCTGCTGACTTTACATTTTTAAAAATTTGTTCACAGGTCATAGGTGTCGTTGGCAGCATTCATTGTCCATCCCTATTTGCCATGGGTGTGGTAGTGAACCTTCTGGGACTGCTGCAGTGGGTATGGTGAAGATCCCTCCCTAACAGCACCATAGGGGGTAAGTTCTGGACTTTGAATTTTATGAAGTTTCTCTTTTCTGCACAGTAGGCTGAGTGTGACAAGCATTACAGACCCAACAGCACTGTGGAATTTGATTTGCTACTCCAAGCATTTGAAGCAGTTTTTAATTCTGCTTTGGTAACATATTGGTGCTGACAGCTAAACACACAGACTGCAGCAACCTCTAACTTGCCAGGTTTACTAAAACTGGAACACCAGACCCAATCTAAATGCAGCTTAAGATGGATAGAAAGAGAGACAAGTTAGCCAGTCAGTGATGAAAGACAGATGGGATATGCTCCAATTTTAGAAGTTGGTCAGGTGGGTGTAACACTGCTCATGGTTTGGATGATGTCACTAACCACAGCATAATATGTTATGCTGTTTTAAGAAAAATTCTGCTTTCAGAAGACACATCTCAGCCATCAACGTAGTCCTGCATAATATAAAAGCAAAATACTGTGGATGCTGGAAAGCTGAAATAAAAACAGAAAATGCTGGAAAAACTCAGCAGGTCTGGCAGCATCTGAGAAGACAGAAAGAGAGTTAATGTTTCAAGTCAATATGACTCTTCTCCAGAGCTCTGAAGACTCAAACATACTCCATCACTTGTTTCTTTACTCATATTTCATTGCGCATTTGAGGGTACACATTTCTAAATTTTATGAAGCTACTATACATGGTTTGCATAGTGCTTAAGGAGGAGTACATTGATAGATGACTGCTGGTTGTGGGAATAACGTGGGTCAAAGGATTAATGCAGATTGTTCTGGGGGTTAATTAGAATTGGGTGGAAGGAGATCGTACACACTGGTGGCATTGTCATTTGCAGTCATTACCTTTTATGTTAATGGTAGGTAACTGTGCTGAGGGAAGGACAGCAATATGGGTTGGAGCAAGTCTGCAAGAACAGAGCCAGTATTTCCCATGCTCTAGAGGCTGCGCCTCGTTCACTCCAATTGCCATATGTACCATATGTTTTAACCATGTTTGTTGTGGAGACATCTTGATAATTAGCCGAACACCCATAGCATTGCATTTGGATAGTCTAGAATCTGAAACAGTTGTAAAGTTAAATGATTTAAGGTTACTGCCTTGTGGGAATTCAGGTAATTTAAGGTACTTGTAAATTACAATGATCAGATACAGGTTAGGAAACTGGTTGTAAATTTCAGCCTTCAGGTCAATGACTAACTTTCTTATTAAGGTTTTGCAAACGATGTGTGACATCTAATGTGTAACAGACATGCACAAAACATAAGATTTGCAAATCTATCCATAAAGTTATAAAAATGGTACATCTGGCATACATTTATCCATCACACTTAAAGTGTCATATGTTAAACGTAAAATATGCACTCCACTTCTAACCAATTGGCTCAAATTTCACCTTTATAAAACTGTAACATGCAGCCAACGGATCAATCAGCAAGCAGAACTTAAAACTATTAGGAAGGTTCAGAAACCTACAAGAAAAGAGAAACTGAACCCATCAAATTACCCTAAAATAATTTCAGACAGAAACATGGGTTTCTTGCCATGCTAAGCACTCTCAATGGGGTACAGTTCCACACACACTGACACCCACTGGGGCACATCTTAGCAATTTTTAAAAATAATAAAGACCTGAAAGCACAACATTTGCAAGGAAGAAGATGATGCTTATCTATGCAATGGGATTTCCCGGTGTCTGAAATGCAAATTTCCCATCAGAAATCTGTGCCTTTGCAAAAAAGCACAAAGTCTCAAATTTGTCTAAGTGTCCATATCTAGCTAATTGTCAGGAAGATATAATAATTTTGATAATGTTATTGGAATTTATTGTTAAGTAGGGTAATAGTGGGTCTGTGTCTATGTGTGTGCGTGTGCGTGAGAGAGATTTAATTGAATTAAAGGCAGCTGGTCTGAAGGCTTTGATGCATCAGGAGATGAGCTAGGTTTGAAATATTAAGTAGGTAAACATGGGGGAAGTTTTAGAATTAAGGGTGTAAAAGGAAGATTTGCATTTTAAATAAACCAGATTAGCTTGAATTCAAACAAAGGGTGAAAAGTTTCACCTAGCCAGGAGAAGTTAAGAAATAGGGTGTTTATTTTTCCCAAAGATTAGTGGTAAAATTGGTGCTATGAGAGATTTTTATTATTAGAGAGGTAAAGTCCAAATACAAAGCAAAACAATGGGAATTTGCATTCAAAGGGGAAAATATGTATAAAGGAGAGAAAGCTTTGTGAAAGGGTAGGCATCATAAGGTCTAGAACAAGTGTGAACAACCTCCAGCATTTAAATCTCAAGCTGCTGTCTACAAAGAACTGAAGTTAAGAAAACTCACTGAATTAGATTGTTCAGGGTATCGTGTTTCTTTGTCTGGGTCTTTTAAAATCTGTGCGTCTCACTGTTGCCTTAACAAAAGTGTAACTGGGAGTTAGATTAACTCGGGGAGTTAAGTTATCGCAGTAGTAATTTGTGGACCTTTGCGTGTGCTTAAAATAATTTCTTCTATTAATAAAGGTTTAATTTAGTTTTGCAAGAAACCTATAAGACTCAGTGGTCTTATTACTTCCGAATTCAAGGCAAGCATCTCGAAATTTATGCAAATTGCAAAACAGTTGTGGCAGTTGTTTCAAGTTTCCCTTTGGGATTTGAGCAGATTAGCATTTACAATCGGCTGTGCCATAACACCAATGTTCGATGGAGGCTCAAGCGTGCGGTCTTCTCCTTGTGAAACGAGAAGGGAAAAAGATAACAGTTGCATCTGCTGTGCTAAACTAGAATGCAAATTTAACCAAACACAAGGTCCCTGACAAGGGGAGGCATTAGCATAGTGGTGTTATCACTGGACTAGTATTCCAGAGGCCCAGGGTTCGAATCTCTGGAATTTGAATTCATTAAAAAATCTGGAATTAAAAATCTGGTGATGACCATGAAACCATTGTCAATTGTTGTAAAAACCCACCTGGTTCACTAAAGTCCTTTAGAGAATGGAATCTGTCATCCTTACCTGGTCTGGCCTACATGTGACTCCAATGTGGTTGACTCTTAAAATGCTGTCTGAAACGGCCTAGCAAACCACTCAGTTGTTACAAACCGCTACAAAGTCACAAAAAAGGAATGAAACCAGATGGATGACCTGGCATCGACCTAAGCACCGGAAACGACAACTGCAAACTCAGCCTAGTCAACCTTGTTAACTCCTCCTTACTAATATCCTACTTTAATTGGGAGAGCTGTCTCAGAAACTAGTCAAGCAACAGCCTGACATAGTCATCCTCACAGAATCATACCTTACAGATAAAGTCCCAGACACCACCATCACCAACCCTGGGTACATCCTGTCCCAGCAGAGGTGGCGGCTCAATGATATACAGTCGGCAGGGAGTTGCCCTGGGAGTCCTCAACATCGACTCCAGACCCCATGAAGTCTCACGGCATCAGGTCAAACATGGACAAAGAAACTTCCTGCTGATTACTAACTACCGCCCTCCCTCAAATGATGAACCAGTGCTCCTCCATGTTGAACACCACTTGGAGGAAACACTAGCTCAGAATGTACTCTGGGTGGGGAACTTCAATGTCCATCACCAAAAGTGGCTTAGTAGCACCACCACTGACTGATTCCTAAATGACATAGCTGCTAGACTTGGTCTGCGGCTGGTGGTGAGGGAACCAAAAAGAGGGAAAAACATACTTAACCTCATCCTCACTAACTGCCTGCCGAAGATGCATCTGTCCATGACAGTATCGGTAGGTGTGACCACTGCGCTGTGGAGATGAAGTCCTGCCTTCACATTGAGAAAACCCTCCATTGTTTTGTGTGGCACTACCACCGTACTAAATGGGATAGATTTCGAACAGATCTAGCAACTCAAGACTGGGCATCCTGAGGCACCGTGGGCCATCAGCAGAAGCAGAATTGTACTCGAACACAATCTGTAACCTCGTGGCCTGGCATATCCCCCACTCTACCATTACTATCAAGACAGGGGATCAACCCTGGTTCAATGAAGTGTGCAGCAGGGTATGCCAGGAGCAGCACCAGGCATGTACCTAAAAAAGAGGTGTCAACCTGGTGAAGCTACAACACAGGACTACTTGCGTGCCAAACAGCAAGTAAGTGATAGACAGAGCTAAACGATCCCACAACCAACAAATCAGATCTAAGCTCTGCAGTCCTGCCACATCTAATCGTGAATGGCGGTGGACAATTAAACAACTCACTGGAGGAGGAGGCTCCACAAATATCACCATCCTCAATGATGGAGGAGCCCAGCACATCAGTGCAAAAGATAAGGCAGATGCATTTGCTACAACCTTCAGCCAGAAATGACAATAAGGTGATCTATCTCGGCCTCCTCCGGAGGTTCCCAGCATCACAGATGCCAGTCTTCAGCCAATTTGATTCACTCCACGTGATATCAAGAAACGACTGAAGGCACTGGATTCTGCAAAGGCTATGGGCCCTGACAATATGCCGCCAATACTACTAAAGACTTGTGCTTCAGAACTTGCCACACCCCTCACCAAGCTTTTCCAGTACAGCTACAACACTGGCATCTACCCGCCGTGGAAAATTGCCGACATATGTCCTGTACACTAAAAGCAGGACAAATCCAACTGGGCCAATTACAGTCCCATCAGTCTACTCTCTATCATTAGTAAGGTAATGGAAGGGGTCATCAAAAATGCTATCAAGCAGCACTAGCTTACCAATAACCTCCTCACTGATGCCCAGTTTGAGTTCCGCCAGGGCCACTCAGCTCCTGACCTCCTTACAGCCTTGGTTCAAACATGGACAAAAGAGCAGAACTCCCGAGGAGAGGTGAGAGTGACTGCCCTTGACATCAAGGCCGCAGTTGACAGAGTGTGGCATCAACGAGCCCTAGCAAAATTGGAGCCAGTGGAAATCAGGGGGAAACGCTCCGCTGGTTGGAGTCATACCTAGCACAAAGGAAGATGGCTGTGGTTGTTGGAGGTCAGTCATCTCAGCTCCAGGACATCACTGCAGGAGTTCCTCAGGGCAGTATCCTCGGCCCAACCATCTTCAGCTGCTTCATCAATGATCTTCCTTCCATCATAAGGTCAGAAGTGGGGATGTTCGCTGATGATTGCACGATGTTCAGCACCATTTGCGACTCCTCAGATAATGCAGCAAGACCTGGACAATATTCAAACTTGGGCTGACAAGTGGCAAGTAACATTCGCGCCACACAAGTGTCAGGCAATGATCATCTCCAACAAGAGAGAATCCAACCATCGCCCCTTGATGTTCAATGGCATTACCATCACTGAATCCCCCACTATCAACATCCTGGGGATTATCACTGACCAGAAAATGAACTGGACTAGCCATATAAATACTGTGACCACAACAGCAGGTTAGAGGCTAGGAATCATGCAATGAGTAATCCACCCATTTATCTCCCCAAAGTCTGTCCACTATCTACAAGGCACAAGTCAGGAGTGTGATGGAATACTCCCCATTTTCCTGAATGAGTAAAGCATCCACAACACTCAAGAAGCTTGACATCACCCAGGACAAAGCAGCCCGCTTGATTGGTACCACAAACATTCACTCCCTCCACCACCAACGCACAGTAGCAGCAGTGTGTGCCATCTACAAGATACACTTCAGGAATTCACCAAGGCTGTTCCAAACCCACGACGACTAACATCTAGAAGGACAAGGGCAGCAGATAGATGGCAGCACCATCACCTGGAAGTTCCCCTCCAAGTCACTCATCATTCTAACTTGGAAATATATTGCCGTTCCTTCACGGTCGCTGGGTCAAAATCCTGGAACTCCCTCCCTAACAGTACTGTGGGGGTACCTACACCACATGGACTGCGGTGATTCAAGAAGGCAGCTCACCACCACCTTCTCAATTAGTGATGGGCATAAATGCTGGCCCAGCCAGCAGAGCCCACATCCCATGAATGAATTTTTAAAAAATAACCTTTATATGTTAGCTTATCACCTGCCAACCAGAATATCTCTGGCCAAACTCAGAGGCTGGCTACTCAATTTAAACAAGAGACTTTAAAATAAAATGACCAAGACAACCAATATATGCCTCAAACACAAAAAAAGGAGCTGTATATCAAACATATGTACAAATAAAACACACAAGGGACATGCAATTGAATTAAGTGGCTTGGCTCTTCTCTGAGGCAGCTTGCCAGACACCATGGCCATGTCCTCGGTACATATCAAAACAAGCTGTGCCATTTTCTATGAATGAATCGTTTTTAATTCCATTATATATTGTAATAGAAAGAAGAAAGCCAATTTCATCATAAATTAGAGACTCACCACAAGCAATGTCGTAGGACATTAACACTTCAGTATTCTTAAATTAGTAGACTATGCTTCTGTAGGTCAAAGAGAAAGATTATACACACATTGTGAAAAGATGAAAGTGATTCACTTTCCATGTTTGAGCTTTTATGTACGAAAGACACATCTGAATTGTGCATGTACAGCTTGGTGTTAATGCATGTAAAGTCTGAGAATTTAACTGCATTTCATTACAAAAAAAAATCTACCAACACCCCATCAGATCCTGTGTCACCGAGACACATCAGTTATATTACACTTGCATGCAAGGCTCTTATAAAACTCCACATTGTTGCTTACAAGTTACTGGGTCCAACAGTTTTGGAACAATTTGTATTTCCATGCCACGCCTCACATAAAGAAAACCCCCAATGGACTTTTAAGAGGATGAGAAAGAAACTAGTTGAAACCAAACCCGAGGTGGAAGAAGAAATGGTGGAAAATGGCAAAAGCATGGTTAAAGAAGTAGCTTTCGGATGTTTTAGAAAGCATGGTGAAATGATGAGTGGAAGGAGTTAAGAGGGCAGGGGTGACATTGTTGACAGAGTCAGTTGTAAGCCAGTGTCAAAAGCGTGGAATGTGCCTACGTGACTAATGGGCTGAGGAGAGAGATGAAGTGGTGTGTGTAGCGAGGCAGTGGTGAGTCTTGAAAGCGAGGATGTGGTAAGCCAGTAAAGTCTGCCAAGATAAAAGGAAACGGGAGAGGACAACTTGGTGCAAGACAGAGTATGGGTTGCAGCATGTTGAATGAGTTACAATCAGTGGAGGCTGGTTAGTGGAGGATAGCAGGCTGAAAGGTCCTTCCTTCTCCCATGACTTAAGTGGGAAATGCTAGAGGTGTCAAAGAAGGTTTCCACGGTAAAAGACAGACGTAGGAAGCTCACTGTTGAACAGCGCACCAAACTGCACCTTCAGCCTCAGCTAAGAGTGGTAGTCAGTTGGATTGATAGTGAAAGCTAGACCATTGTAGGAGGTGATGGCAGGGCTAAAATAGGTGGATTCAACTTTAGTAACATTAGTCTGGAGGAAATATTAGTTTCTCCATCATCTGATCACTGTCCAAGCACAAACCGTTCTCCTTCCTGATCACTCTGACTCTTTAGAAAGCAAGCCTCACAATCAAAGATGCTTTTGGAGGTTAAACAGTTACAAGGATTCAACTTTTAACATTTTTTTAAAATCTATTTTTATTGCCTTTTTCCAGTTAGTTTTAAACAGCAAATGCCAAAGATATCAGGACAATCGGTTCTGACGCAATAAGAGAGATCAATTAACACATTGTGTAAATAGAATATTTGAAAACCTGCATCTGAATTCAGCTTCATTACACTGTCAGGTCTGGTTACTTTCCCAGTCATTTATTTTAAGATTCAAAGCGACCAATTGCTCAGTTATTTATAAGCGTGAGCTCAAATGTGAAGAAAACCAAAAACAAAAAGGGAACACAAATTTAATAGGATGTGAAAATTAGCAGCTGAACATTTGCAATCCAGAAGTGAATCTCTTAAATCAAAACAGTGAATCTGTAACAGCACAAAAATCTGTTATTGCGGAGATTCTACTGTCAGATGCAGCTGGACATGTGTCAGACAACAGCATACTCCCACAATATTCTTCCAGCTTTTATTCGCTTTAAAATTTGAAGAGAAATGTCCCAGTTTGGGGTGTGATAATTGGCAAATTGGGAAACCAAGAATGGTAAAACTATCGAGTGTGCCAAACTGAAAAGGATTAGTGATGGAAACCACCTCGTTCAATTACCAGGAATTCCACCAGACTTGACAGTTTTCAAATCCCACACTTAACTCTCCATCCACCCTGTGCTCCGAATTTTCTATAAAAATTAAAGAATGAGCAATGATGAAGCCAGAGGACAAAAGATACAATGTAGTAGGAGCTAATCAGTGTGGCATGGAAGAAGTTCAACAAGACACAAAGGATGGGAGGTGACTAAGAAGCTGCACAATGATGTTGCTCACAAGCTGGTTGAGTTCCTTTGTGTTCAGCTCAACAAAGCTGGCAAGCAATGCCTGCAGCTATTGAGTGGCTTCAACCCAAGCACGTGATCAATTGCAGATGTCAGTTTCTATTGTGAGATTCCATTTTCTCAGTGAAGAGTGGAGGGGGGGGAGGGGGGGGTGTTGAAATCAGCATTGAATCACCCACCAAATATACAATAATAAAGAAACAGGATGACCAAGAAAACTAAAAGTAGAAAGTGACAGTCTGACTGACGTTACCTCCCTTATGGCAAAGGAACACGAACAGAAAAGGATACAGACCATTTCCTGCTGCATTTGTATCCACCTCTTCCTGCTGTCCCGTTTCTTTATCCATCTGCCCCCCCCAACCACCTGAACACTTTTCCTCTCCCCTCCTGAAGGTATTGACTGTTTTCCTAAATACAGTTCCATTGCTCCTAAGGCGGCACTGGTACCATGTCAAAGGGGCCATTATTCATGTGTGTCTCCAGACACTAAAGCTCTGATTTTAACTGCAAACAGAAATCAGAGACTGTGCGTCTGGTGAAACACTGAGCATAAGCGAGCAGCAGCAGGCACAACTGGCAGGGACAGTCTAGGAATGAATTCACCAGAGAGCAAAGTCCTCTCCCAATTCTGCTATGCAGGACAAAAATGATAATTCTGGAAGCCCAACTCTAAAAAGACTGCTCATCTTTTGCAAGTAATTGTATCTGGTATTGAAAGGCCTGTTTCAGCACGACAGAGGAGTCTTGTCCAACTAGTGTGATATCAGCTCGCATGGCATCAGCACTCCGAGTCTATCTTGAAGAGTGTGGCCACTTCCAGGGATGCTGTAGCAGGGACCTCATAAAGAAAGTCAGTGTCACCAACCTTCACAACTTTCGCGTAAGTTCCAAGAGCAGACTATGGGCTCCACATTGAAGGGACAGATGTGTCCCTTAGGCCAAATAGATAAAAGCTTTCAAGAAGTTGCTCATCTTTTAGAATCAGTTCTCCGCAGATAATTGAAAGTGATGAGCTCCATCGCACAGGTGTAGCAGTGAGGCTATAAGATATGCAAGCATTGCTCTTTCTCACGATGTTAGCCCTTTACACCCCCTTGAGAAACACACACCATGGTGTGAGGAAGTCAGCTGGCCCATAGCAGCCACAAAAGTCAGCTAGCCCATGCTAGCGTTAAGCACTAGGTCGGGTTTTGATGATCACGGATCTAACTGCATCATAGGGCTCTGATTTGCACTTAATCTTGAGGTCCACCTGTCTCTGTCAGGACTGTTAGCAGACTGAAAAATCCAGACCACTAAATTGACGGGCAACAAGATTGCATCAGAAAAGGAGAAATAAGTCCTCTCCAGCAGTCAGAATTAAAATTGGCCAGGGTCAGCAAGTGACGCAATCAAAGGAATGGTGCTGTCAATTCTCCTAAACCAGGGATGCTCAGGCCAATTGTACCGTCCCTACTACCTGGGCTGAGATCAATTAACTGAGCACAGAATAACTATTGAAGCTGCATCTGCCTGGTCTGTACGGCTGCACAGACCAGTTAATCAATGTAATTGAGCTATTTGGGAAACAATCAAATGCATTTCTGATGCATTGAGTAAGCCCTTCTAAAATCAGCAGAGGGAAGCCAGAATGTGTTCGCTGTTCAAACAATATGGGGAATGAGGCATAACACGGACTAATATTACAAACCAGAGGTCTTCTAGAAACATGAAGCAAATCTGTAACAAAAACAACTACCATTTTCACAAGGATTTATTTTCATTCTTCTGCCCTCCAGATTTCAAAAGTTGATTAATTTGTCAATTCACAACAAACTGAGGAACAGGAGCATGACCATACAGGATACAAAATTAAAAATGATTTACACCTGATAATTCAGTCATCTTTTACACTAAAAATGTGGAGCATTAAATCATTGGAATGAAACAACATAAATGACAGAAAGGTGGAAATTTAGTGCTTTAAAAAAAGCACATCATTCAGAATCACACAGTACAGAAGAGGTCCTTCAGCCCATCGAGTCTGCACCGACATGTGAGAAACACCTGACCTACCTACTTAATCCCATTTACCAGTACTTGGCCCATAGCCTTGAATGTTATGACGTGCCAAGTGCTCATCCAGGTACTTTTTAAAGGATGTGAGGCAACCCCCTCCCAGCCAGTGCATTCCAGACAGTCACCACCCGCTGGGTAAAAAAGTTTTTCCTCACATCCCCCCTAAACCTCCTGCCCCTCACCTTGAACTTGTGTCCCCTCGTGAGTGACCCTTCAACTCAGGGGAGCAGCTGCTCCCAATCCACCCGGTCCATGCCCCTCATGATCTTGTACACCTCGATCAGGTCGCCCCTCAGTCTTCTCTGCTCCAACGAAAACAACCCAAGTCTATCCAACCCCTCTTCATAACTTAAATGTTTCATCCCACATCCTGGTGAACTGCACCCCCTCCAGTGCAATCACATCCTTCCTATACTGTGGTGACCAGAACTGCACACAGTACTCCAGCTGTGGCCTCACCAAGGTTCTATACAACGCCAACATGACCTCCCTACTTTTGTAACCTATGCCTCGATTGATAAAGGCAAGTGTCCCATATGCCTTTTTCACCGCCCCACTAACATGCCCCTCCACCTTCAGAGATTTATGGACACACACGCCAAGGTCCCTTTGTTCCTCAGAACTTCCTAGTGTCGTGCAGTTCATTGAATACTTCCTTGTCAAATTGCTCCTTCCAAAGTGTATCACCTCACACTTTTCAGGGTTAAATTCCATCTGTCACTTATCTGCCCATCCCGTCTATATCTTCCTGTAGCCCAAGACACTCAACCTCACTGTTAACCACCCGGCCAATCTTTGTGTCATCCGCAAACTTACTAATCCTTCCCCCACATAGTCATCTATGTCGTTTATATAAATGACAAATAATAGGGGACCCAGCACAGATCCCTGTGGTATGCTACTGGACACTGGCTTTCAGTCACTAAAGCAGCCTTCTGTCATCACCCTCTGTCTCCTACAAATAAGCCAATTTTGAATCCACCTTATCAAATTACTCTGTATCCCATGGGCATTTTCCTTCCTTATAAGTCTCCTATGTGGGGCCTTGTCAAAGGCTTTGCTGAAATCCATATAAACTACATCAACTACACTATCCTCATCTACACACCTGGTCACCTCCTCAAAAATTTCAGTCAAATTTGTTAGGTATGACCTCCTTCTGACAAAGCCATGCTGACTATCCCTGATTAAACCTTGCCTCTCCAAGTGGAGATAGATTCTCTCCTTCAGAATTTTCTCCAATAGTTTCCCTGCCACTGGAGTGAGACTCACTGGCTTGTAGTTCCCTGGCTTATTTCTACAACCCTTCTTAAATAGCGGAACCACATTAACTGTTCTCCAGTCCTCTGGCACCTCCCCCCTGGCCAGAGAGGAATTAAAAATTTGGTTAAGAGCCCCTGCAATCTCCTCCCTTGCCTCCCTCAGCAGTCTGGGACACAACTCATCCGGACCTGGAGATCTGTCCACTTTTAAGCCTGCCAACACCTCAAATACCTTGTTACTCCCTAAATCAATTTGCTCAAGAACCTCTCAGTCTCTCTCCCCGAGTTCCATACCTTAATCCTCATTCTCTTGGGTGAAGACAAATGTGAAGTATTCATTCAACACTCTAGCGATGTCCTCTGGCTCCACCCATAGATTGCCCCCTTGGTCCCTAATGGGCCCTACTCTTTCCCTGGTTATCCTCTTCCCATTGATATACTTATAGAATATCTTGGGATTTTCCCTACTTTTACCAGCCAGGGCTTTCTCAAATCCCCTCTTTGCTCTCTGAATTGTTTTCTTAAGCTCCACCCTGCACTTTCTGTACTCCACTAATTTGCTCCCCTTGTACCTACTAAAAGCCTCTCTTTTCCTTCTCATCGTATCCTGAATATCTCTGGTCTTATTACTTCTTCTTATCACCCTAGAGGGAACATGTGGAGCCTGTACCCTCCCCATTTCCTTTTTGAACGCCGCCCCCCACCGCCCCCCCCCACTGCTCTTCTGTAGATTTCCCCACAAGTAGCTGTTCCCAGTCTACCAAATTAAGGAATTTTGAATTAAGTATTGCTGAAAATGCCAAACCTTTTTGTCTTGCACTCATCAGGACACTGCACAAGTATAAGAGGAATATGACAATTTATATTGAATGTGAAGAGAGTGCTGATTAGTTGGCAAGTGGACTAAGGTTGTCAGTCGAGCTCATAGTGTGGCACATATGCGTGTTACTGACTTAGATGAGGGGAGTGAAGACACGGTAGCTAGATTTGCTGATGACACAAAGATAGCTAGGAAAGTGTGTTGTGAAGAGGACATGAGGAGGTTACAGATGTGGATATAGATAGGTTGACTGAGTGAGCAAAGATCTGGCAAATGGAGTTTAATGTGGGGAAAATGTGAAGTTGTTCACTTTGGCAAGACGAATAAAAAAGTAGAGTACTACTTAAATGGGGAACTGCTGCATAATTCTGAGGTGCAGAGGGGTCTAGGTGTTCTAGTACATGAGACAAAAAGTTAGCGTGCAGGTACAGCAAGTAATTAAGGCAGCTAATGGAATGCTATCCTTTATTATGAGAGGGATTGAACATGAAAGTAAGGATGTTATGCTTCAGTTATACAGGGCATTGGTGTGACAACACCTTGCATACTGTGTGTGCAGTTTTGGTCTCCTCATTTAAGGAAGGATGTAAATGCATTTCAGGCGGTTCAAAGGAGGTTTATTAAATTGATACCTGGTATAAGTGAGTTGTCTTAAGAGGAAAGGTTGGACAGACTGGACTTGTTTCCACTGGAGTTTAGAGGAGTGAGGGGTGATTTGATTGAAGTATAAAAGATCTTGAATGGCCTTGACAAGGTGGACATTGAAAGGATGTTTCCTCTCGTGGGTGAGTCCAGAACTAGGAGACACTGTTTTAGAATTAGGTGTCGCCCTTTTAGGACAGAGATGAGGAGATTTTTTTTCTCTTAGACGGTTGTGCGACTTTGGAATTCTCTGCCTCAGAAGGTGATGGAGGCAGGGGCATTGAATATTTTTAAGACAGAGGAAGACAGATTCTTGTTAGGCAAGGGAATCAAAGGTTATTGGGGTTAGATGGGAATGTGGAAATTGAAACACAAGCAGATCAGCCATGATCTTATTGAATGGCGCAGCAGGCTTGAGGGGACGAATGGTCTACTCCTGTTCCTATTTCTTATATTCTATGTACTAGAAGCTACATATATTAATACACAGACCCTGTTCTTTGCAGACAGATAGAACATGTACACACATTGTGCCTGTTTCAGCTAAACAAAATAAATGACAGCCATTTGCTGACTCAAACCTCAGAGCAATGTCTTGACCAATCAGGGTCAAGCTGTCTGTCTGGTTTAAATTTCAAACAATGCTTGGCAGTTAACTGTCAGTCACCATTACTGGTCCATTCTCCATGGCAACATCTCTGCCAGAGTCCACTTACTAACCAATCGGCATTCTCTTCACATACAGTATAAATTGTTGTTTTCCTCTGATATTGGTAATCTTGCGAAGTGTCCTGATGATCGCAAGATGAAAAGCTTTGACGTCTTTTTTTTCCAGCAATGCTCAAGTTCTGTACTACCAAACGACTATTTGAATTAAGTAGTAATGTACAGTCATCACTATTAGAATCTTGCCTATACAGGACACAATCACGTGTTCGCTGTTGTGCTTAATGAACAATTATTTTATATAATCTTGTTTTAAGGGCTGCAGAAAATGGGAAGAAACAGAGAGCAGTCACAACTTGCAATTAACAAGCTCAAATACTTTATTAGAGATATTTAATACCTCTGTCCTGCAGCTGATGTATAAACTCTCATCTTTACACTGGTTACATGTCAAGGTTATTATGGATGCAAGAGGCCATTCAGTCCATCTGACTCCTCATCCATCTAGAGACTCCCCCAGCCCCCACACCTACCAACCCCCTAACCCTCCCACCAACCCCCTACCACCCGCCAACAGTGTATCGTCCAACTTTTAAAAAATTATCCGGTGGTTTTTTCCTCCGCAGCTGTATCTGGAAGGCCATTGCGTGGGCAAAGAACTGGCTGTGTCAATCATAAACATACCTTTTGTTCACTTGCACCTGCGTCCTTGTCCTAATTGCATAGTTTGAAGCAATTTTCCAGATTTACTTTTCTCATATTGTTAATAAAATTATATACTTTGAGAAGATTGTCTCTTAAACATCTTTCAAAACTGAAAAACAAAAATCAAAGTTTCTCCAATCTTTCCTCATAGGAGCATAGAACTTATAACTCTGACTTCCACATTAGGGATGTCTTCGAGCTTTTTCCTACACTAACTCTCATGGTCAGAACTGGACACAGTACTCAAGCTATTATCTGACCAGACCATTGTATCCAGCTTTTACACACTTCCTCTGATCTGCATTCTTCTGTATTGGCTTTTAAATTTAACATTCTAATGCACGTTTCTACAGCTATTAGGAATGAATTCCTGTGACTGAAAGTCCTTTCAATTTCCAGCCATAACTATTTTCTCCCCTTTTACCCCTTCTCTCCTGCAGGTGGTGGTTAAGATGCCTGGATGGCGTGTACCAGATAGTAAGACCTACATTTAGCTGTGTTACAGGTCATTCTCAGGTCAGCAGTCTGTGACTAGTGGATTACTATAAAGATCAGTACTTGGGCCCCAGTTGTTCACAATCTAGATCAATGATTTGGATGTGGAGATCCATTATAATATTTCCAAGTTTGCTGATGACACAAAACTAGGTGGGAATGAGAGTTGTGAGGCGGATGCAAAGAGGCTTCAAGGGGACTCAGACAGGCTAAGTGAGTGGGCAAGAACATGGCAAATGGATTATAATGTGGAAAAATGTGAAATTATCCACTTTGGTAGGAAAAATGGAAATACAGCGTATTTCTTAAATGATTGAGAGATTCAGGGACAGAGTCTCAGAATAAGGGGAAGGCCATTTAGGAGCAATGAGGAGGAAGTTCTTCACTCAGCAGGTGGTGAATCTTTGGAATTCATCAACCCCAGAGGGCCGTGGAGGCTCAGACATTGAGTATGTTCAAGACAGATTGACAGATTTTTAGTTATTAAAGACATCAAAGAATATGGGGATAGTGTAGAAAAATGGCATTCAGGTAGAAGATCAGCCATGATCAAGTTGAATGGCAGAGCAGACTCGATGGGTCGAATGACCTACTTCTGCTCCAATGTTCCAGTTCGCAGGGAACTCCCTCCCTTTCCGAATAGCTCACAAACAAGTTTTTTTACAATCAGCCTTTGCCTTTTGCTGACAGGGATCTTTTGATAAGTCCCAGTGATTTCCCCTCGTCTTCAATATTACCAAATCAAAAATGAATGAGTTTCCCTTTCATTTTGAAAAATGCACATCAAATTCTGCATGAAATTTAGAAAAGCTGCCCGATTAGGTCCAACAACCAGAGCAGGGCCAGCCTTGCACAGGCCTCGCTCCGCATTCCACATTAACTGTTTCACTTTAAACTAATCTAACAGAGAGCAATCATTTTTTACCTGCTCTGGGCCAAGTTCTATGTCACTCAAACTGTTCTGTGAACTGTGTAGCAGACACAGCTAAAAACTTTGAGGAGCCTCAGCGAACATTTAACCTGCAGTACCCTATGGAGTATTCTCAGCGTATCTCCAAATACAGAGACACCATGCAACCACTCAATGGCACACAGCAAATCAAAAATGGCCTTCACACTCAATGGAATGACAATCAGTGATTAATCCACTGGCCAAGCGCTGGAGGTTTATTAGAGGATAAAATAAGTTGGCAATCCCTCAAACTCTATTACTTCCACGATCTTGAACAGCTGTTGCTTTTATAATACTTTATTCTCTAATGAGCCTGTGCACACTTCTCTATTGTCCGGTAACCAACTGTGGATGAAAGAATGGATGTGTGACCAACTCCTAGACGCTTGTCAAAGCTCATCTTAACCAGCCGTTGGGACATGGATGTAACAAAGCAGAAGGGGGGGATGGAAAAAAACAAACATCGTGTAGGAGTTAGAAGAATGGACATAAAAGCAAAGAGTGGCACTTCCTCTAATTTTCCTTCCCAGAACCTGAGGAAACAAAAGCTGCTGAAAAGTCAAGATGGATCCTGCTTACATCCACTGTTATTTCCTTTATACCTGGGCGGGGGAAGATAAAGGATACATAAAAATGAGCTTGGTATATAATTTAGAGCTGTGTTTCTAATTCACAAGTGGCAAATTAAAAGACTGAGTAGCATCAGTAAGGTGCTGATCATACTGCACAGTTCTTAATGTATTCAGTTTATACCTTACTTTAGGCAACTAATTAAAAGTTAATTTTAAATATAAACTAAAAGAAAAAAAGAACTTGCATTTATATAATGCCTTTCATGACCACAGAACATCCCAAAATGCTTTAGAGGCAGGCAATGTTGTACTTTTGAAGTTCTTCTTAGGCAGTCCCTTGGATTGAGGATAACTTGCTTCTACTCCAATTTTGAAGTTTATTCACTGTTGTTAGGTAGGAAACAAGGCAGCCATTTGCACGCAGCAAACTCCCACGTGATAATGACAAGATCATATGTTTTTTGTGACGTTGATTGAAGGATAAATGTTGGCCAGGACATCAGCGAGAACTCCCCTGCTCTTCTTCCAAACGGTGCCACTAGATCTTTTACTTCCACCTGGGAGGGCAGATGGGCCTTGGTATAACATCTCAGCTGAAGGACAGTAACTCCGACAGTGCAGGACTCCCTCGGTATTGCACTGGAGTGTCAGCTTTCGATTTTTGTACTCAGGATCTGGAGTGGAACTTGAGCCCACAACCTTTTGACTCAGAGGCGAGAGTGCTACCAACTGAGCCACAGCAGAGACTGAAACTATAACTACAGTACATTGACACGTGAATAACAATGGGTCAGGCAATAAACTGCAGGTATCATCAATGCTCCCCGTTTTGATTCCGTCACCAATGACATGGAAAGACCATTTAATGTAATATCATCATCATTTGTAATTTAATAGGTTCAAAAAATGAAGGGCTACATTAGAAAGTTGAGGTACATCTATACATTGGAAATGGGTGTAAAAACACACAGCAAGTTTACCTTTCTACTGGTCCTGAATAAGTAACTGAAGTAATAACAATTGCCTTCTTCTTATCGTGTCCACAGACAGTCTATACATGGCCCAGCCAGAACTAGACACGTTTTTGTGCCTTGTTGTTGAATTTGGCAAGATCTACAACAAAGCAGGGTTCCTCTAGCGATAGACATTGCAGGAGATGTTGCATAGTCTGTGGCTCAGTTCCATATTCACAAGTTGTCGGGCAGATTGTATATCCCCATTTGCTTAGTGACACCTTTCAACCACCTAAACCAGTCCTAAGTCTGTTAAGGCACTTCCAGGTTGCCCAGTTGCAATTAGCTCCTGGGGGAAGGCTTTCATCCGGTAGAATTTCCATCGCTGGGGGTTGTTCGAGACTGGCGAGTCGGTCTTTCCACAAGGTGATGCACAAGGGCCTCAGATGGGATCGACTGTAATGAAACAACACTGTTCATGAAGCTTTCTTGACTTTAGGCGGTTGGGTGTAGGTGTATGACCATGTAGAGGGTGCCTCTCATCTGATGTTTGACGGAGTCGCTCTTTCTTGCTGGCTACTGTTCTTCTTGTATCAAGGGGAGTGATACCCGCCAGGATATATAGGCTATTGGTGTTTGTTGGTTTTAAACAGCCTGTGATAAGTCGGCAGCTTGCATTCAGAATGGCATCCATCTTCTTAGCATGAGTAGATCTTTCCCATGCAGGACAGGCGTATTCGGCAGTGGAATAGCAAAGAGCAAGTGCACTGGTTCACAATGTTTTCATGCTTGCTCCCCATTTTGTGTTAGTGAGCTTATTCAGGATGTTGTTTCGTGCGCTCACTTTTGCCTTTGTCTTTTCGATGTGGTTCTTGAAGGTGAGGCATCTGCCAAGGGTGACTCCTAAGTAGATAGGGTGCTCGCAATGCGTCGGTGTTGCTCCACACCAGGTTACTTTAAGCTGGCGTTTGGCTTCACAGTTTCTGAGGTGGAATGCACAAACTTGCGTCTTTGACAGGTTTGCGCGAAGATGGTTTTCTTCATAGTAAGATGTTAGTCCCTCCAAGTCCTCAGAAAGCGTTTTCTCCAAGGAAATGTTGAGGCCAAGGTTCACATCGTGGCCCTGTTTCAACCAATTCTACCACCACCACGCACAGCAAGTAGTGTATAACAATTGTAATAAGTAATAAAAGCTTCCACCAAAGCAGGGAAACAGCAAATGGGAATGACACTAATCCACAAAGGAGCAATGAACTTTTATTCAATCTGTCTCAGTCAGTTTTAAAATTCAGTCAAAAGGTTTTTTAAGTTTAAATAAATCGGACAATCATTGGTTTACACGCTTGTCTGTCCTTCACTATGAGCTCAGAGAAGCAAATTATGGCAGATCCCATAATGAAAGTAAAATTTCATTCACAATGTCACAAACTAAGCTGAAAATTGTGTGTTGTGGGCCTCGCACTGCTGAGAATACAACAGCACTCATCAAGGAAGCAGAGAGCAGATCCCTGTGTCACATTATCAAAATACCCTCGGGCCTGGGGGGGGGGGGGGGGGGATCACTGCTATTTGCCCAGGGCTTCAGATTAATCATCACCCACAGTCAAGAGGTTTACAAAGGTCCCCTAAAGCCAGTGATTAGCCTCTACAATCCATAAATTTGGCAACATACAATCTCAATGAAATGAGAGATGATGTTCATGATAGTAATTGTGCTATATTATATACTAAAATTGCACTGGAAACAGACAGCCTATTGTACTTTAAGATTATCTCATGAAAATTATTGCTAGAATTTATATAGCGCCTTTAATGTAGGAAAACATCACATAGGATTGTAATCAGACTGGAACTGATACTGAGCCAAAGGAGCAGGAACAATGAAAGCCTTAGTCAGCAGTAGTCTGGAAGTGAAAAAAGGCAGAGGGGTCTATGGAGAGATTTCCAGAGCTTAGACCTAGATGCTTCAACGCACAGTGGACAACGGTGGACCAGGACGTGGGATAGCAGGGTTTATGGAAGAGGCCTGAATTGGAACAAAACAGCTCATGTAGTGACATATAGATGGAGGAGGTTACAGAGAAAGGGAGGGGTGAGACCATGAAGGGACTTGAATATGAGTATGAACGTTTAAAATTTGAGAGAATGGTGGATCAGGGATCAATGTGGGTTAGTGAGCACAGGGTTGATAAGTGAATGGGATTTGGTGAGAGTTAGGTTATTGGCAGCAGAGATTTGAATGAGTTCAAGTGTACAAAGGGTGTAAAAGTGAAGGCTGGCCAGGACAACAATGGAACAGTCAAGTCTGGAGGTAATAAAAGGGTTTCAGTAGCCGGTTAGCAGAGGGAGGGGTGGAGACTGACCAAGTTGGGGATGTATGCGATCTTGGTGATGGAGTAAATATGGGGTTGGATGCTCATTTCAGAGTCAAGTAGAGGTTGTGAGCAGTCAATTTTAATCTGAGACAATGGCAGGGGGTGAGGTGGAATCAATATCAAAGGAAGAGGGCTGGTGGCAGGGTCCAAAAGACTATGGCTTTGCTCTATCCAATGTTCAACTGAAGGAAACTGTGGCTTATCAAAGACTTGATGTTGTACACGCAACGTAGAGACAGTGAAGGATTTGAAAGCGGTGGAGGGATGGCTGGATGGTATCAGAATGTGGAATTCAATATCATGTCTTCTGATCACCGAGTTGCAGTGTGTAACTGAGAAATAGAAAAGGGGTCAAGAAAGGTCCCTCAGCTATCCAGAAATACCAGTGCAATAGCAGAAAGAAAAGCCACTGAAGGGGATTCTCAGGCTACCACTGAGTAGGTAAAAGTGGAACCAGTTGTGGACTGTCCCACTGAGTGGACAAGCTGACATAGTCAAATGTGTCAAAAGCTGCAGAAAAGTCAAGAAAGATGAGGAGATGCATCACATCTCATCATGGGTGCAATTTTCTTTCCTACCTCCCTTTCCAATGATTTCTCCATCTTACCCGCCCACTCCCATGAAGATTATGAATTCTTTTCTGGGATTCACAGGCTCCCTCTATAATTCACCCAAAGTTCATGTGCGAGCCCAAGTAGTATCAGCTCAAATCCTGTCTTTACCCAAGATGCAGACAGACACAGACACAGAGTAATGTTGAATTCTGATAAGGACTGATTTTACCCTATTCATCCAGGCACATTGAGATCAAGTGCAACAACCTGTCCCACTGAGGTCAGCTACAGAATTCAGCACAATCTAGGTGGGTCATCACTAAAGAGTCTCAGCACTAATTTGCAGAAAATGTAATATTAAACCTAAAGTCCTGAGGAAAGCTCATCGACCTGAAACAGGATCGCTCTTTCTCCCCACATATGCTGCCTGGCCTGCTGAGCATTTCCAACATTTTCTGTTTCTACATCAGACAATGCTAGTTGAGGGAATTAAGATTACAATATAGTTTTGGGGTTTTGATGTTATAAATCATGTAACAATGCTTCCCAGGCCATCATTATTTGCATTTGTTTGAACGATCATTAAAGACTATATAATATTGTTGCATTAACAAAGCATGACATAAATATACAAACTCTCACCAATCATGCAATTGGTATGAAAAGCTCATGTGAATTCTTACAAATGTGACGAGGAACAATGGTGTAGCTGAATATATTCTACTGGAATTGCAGCGCATTGCAATATAATTGAGCAGTTAAACAGATAAAACCTTTGCGATCTCACATGTTTCATCAACTGACATCAACTTTAAAATTATAAAGCACCGTTAATGAAGTAAAATGTCCCAGGGAACTGATCAAACAAAATCTGACACCAACCCACATAAACTGATATTAGAATGAGTGAGTAAAAGCTTAATCTAAGAGGTAGGTTTCAAGGGGAGCCTTAAAGGAAAAGAAAGAGGTAAAAGAGGCAGACAGAGGTTATAGAAGGAATATACATATGGTCAAGGCAACTAAGGGCACAATTACCAATATGTGGATTGGAACAAGTGGCACACCTAAAACATAACTGCTCAATCCTCTTATTTAGTTGAGCATTTTCCAGATAAAGCGCAGATTAAAATGCCTCTCAGAAACTCAGCACACTAAAGAGCAATCAATACCAGACAGCAACTTTCAGCCTGTAATTTAACCTTGAGTGATGGTTAAAAAAACAGCAAGGGTTCACGCTGTATTCACTGCTCCCAATGCAGTCTACTGTATGTTGGGGAGACTAAACAAAGACTGAGTGACCACTTTGCTGAATACCTTTGCTCAGTGCACAAGCATGACCCAGACCTCCTTGTCGCTTGCCATTTCAACTCACCATCTTGCTCCCATACCCACAGCCCATCCTTGGCCTGCTGCAATGTTCTAGTGAAGCCCAAAGCAAACCGGAGAAACAGCAACTCATCTTCCAATTAAGCACTTTACAGCCTTCCAGGCTTAACATTGAGTTCAACAACTTCAGACCATGAACTTTATCCTCCATCTTTACCCCCTTTTCAATCCAGTTTCATTTTTTAATTCTTTCCCCCAACCTCCACATGGCCATCTGTCACTTGTTCTTATGTTTTGCTTTTGCAGAGTGCAACCTTGTTCTGACCCTTGTTCTGCTATGAACATATTCTGCTTTCTTATCTTTAAGCCACTATCAACACCGCCTTTAGTCTTTAACACTCTCTTTGCCTGTGCCCATGACATCTTTGTCAAATTTCTCCTGAGCTCCCACCTATCCTTGACCTTCTATTTTGCTCCACCCCCTCTGAAACAGTATAACATCTATCACATTTCTACCTCTCTTTAGCTCTGAAGAGTCGTACAGGCTTGAAATGTTAACTGTTTCTCTTTCCACAGATGCTGCCACACTCGCTGAGTTTTTCCAGCATTTTCAGTTTTTATTTCAGATCTCCAACATCCACAGTATTTTGCTTTTATCTTAGGGGTTCACACTCGTTGTATGATGTTATCTAAACCTGAATGGATTTAATATCTTGTAATCACCTTCTGCTACCCAACAGTCTGAACCCTCTACCCAAAACTCAGCACTCCAACAATGGCCTTTGCTGTAAATACTTTACAACATCAAAATCACTGGAGCTAGTCTATTCATTTCAACTGAAAAACATAGCTAATAAAAAGCAAGAAAACTTCAAAGGAAATAAACCTACAAACAAATCATTGTAGATTATCTGAAGGAATACTATAAATTTAATCTCATTCCCATTTCTCTTTCTGTAAAGAAAATAAATAAAATTTTGCTTCCTGCACAACAGCCAGAATAACTGCACCACCTCACACAAAAAAGCTTAAATATTTCTGTCTGTTGTAAATAGCTCAGTGTCACATATCAAGCCAGCTTCTTTGTTTCTTCCGCGTATCAAATAGAGATCACGCAACCAGTTAGTCTGATGGCTGAATGTGTGTGATTAGGCTAATCTTGATCATGAAGGCTAACAATCATCACCCAAGGGCAAGGGAGGATTTAAATCAACCAGGATCCCAGCTCCTGGTAACTCATCAGTGACTCCATGTGTGGCTGGGAGGACAGAATGGCTCTGGGCTACAATTCTCCGAACAGGTGAACATGTGACACAAGATTAACATAATGAAAATGGAAGCTTTCCTCAGGGTTACCAGTAGGTGGGACTGTACTCTGGTCGCCCAAGAAAGCCAACAAATTGGGAAAAAGGAGAGAAAAAGATATGCATTTACCTTTCACAACCTCAGGGTGTCCCAAAGTGTTTTCCAGCCAATTAAGTACTTTTGTAGCATAGTCACTATTGCAATGTTAGGATCATGAGAGCCAATTTGCACACAACAGGGTCCCAAAAACAACAGTCTGATAATGACCAGATAATTTGTGATGTTGATCGAGGGACAAAGTTTGACCAGGACCCCGGGGGATAAATCCCTTGTTCTTCTTTCAACATAGTGCGCGGTGGGATCTTTTGCAGCCACCTTACAGGGTAGAAAGGTTTAACGTCATTTGAAAGACGGCAACTCCGACAATGCAGCACTCTCAGGACAGCACGGTGTGTTGATTTTTTTTTGTCCCCAAGGCTCTGGATTGGGATTTGAACTTTGTGAGTTAAGGAGTTTTTTTTTTGGGGGGGGGGGGGGATGGTGGTGAGGAGAGGCAGAGCACGGAAAATTTGGGAAGAAAGGGAGAACCAAATTCGATCAAACGAGCGTCCTATAAACTGACGGGCTCAGTGATTATTGGTTTGGTGCAGAACCTATTCTGGTTTAAGTATGACTGGGAACAGAGTCCAATGATGGCCAGTTTCTCCCTCCATGGGTCACCAGTCACACACTTTGCTGCCGCTTCACCTTCAACACGTTTCCTCCCGCACCAGCGGCGAGGGCGCTGAAAACCGGCCCGATTTTCACAACAGGACCACGCCGGAGGGGAGAGGGAGAGAAGGGGGGGTTTGGTGGGGAGGGGGGGGGGGTGGGGAAGGGTGGGGGGTGTGGGGAAGGATGGGGAGGGGGGGGAGTGGGGGAAGGGGGGGGTGTGGAAACGGGGATGGCGGAAAATGAAACGAACCTAAACACAGGGACGGGAGCGAGAGGGGAGGCTCATCCGTTGCGAGAGAAAGAAACGGGAAAGACGTTTTTCCCCGATGCTGGCTTCTGCCTCAGGTAAAGGAAGGCGGCTTGACACCTGCGCCGGCCCCGCCCGGGCGCAACTCCCGCACACAGGTCAAAGCCCGGCCCCCCCCACCCAAATTGTTTTCGGCTCCTGAGGTAAATTTTGGGCTTTCTGCGACTGACTTAAATTAGAACTCCCGACTTTCGGGCGTCTCTTTCCTTTCCCTCCCCCCCCCCCCCCCCCCGGGACAACCTCCTCAAAAGGGGCAAAAAAAAAAGTTACCGCCGGCGAATAAAAAGTTGCCTCAGAACGGTTCGCGCGAACTCACCGGTTAATTTTCTGAGCGAAAGCGCGGCGCTCCGTTGAAGTGGCCATCGTCTCGCCGACAGGAACCCCCCCCACCGCCCGCCCCCGAGCGGCGGACTCAGCCCTCTCAGCGCTTCGGCAATCTCCGGAGCTACTCGGCAGCGGCGGGCAGGAGGTGTGGGGTTCGGCTACCTCCGGCAGCCCGGAGGCACCGGGCTCAGACTCAGACTCGGCCATCTTCGCAGCTCGTGGACTCGGCGATCTCCGGCCGCCTGGGGTTTCGGGCTCGGCAATCTCCGGCCGCCTGGAGACAAGGGCTCGGTCATCTGCGGCAACCACACCCCCACCTCCTTCAAAGAAGTTTAGAATAAATCTCCAATAAAACAGCATTTGGTAGAAATACGCAGCAAGGTCCGCGTAAAGGGGGGGAAAAATACAAGTTAGCCTTTAGAGTGCAGACCCTCAATCAGGACATTTACTTATATCTTTTACGACTGAATTCTCTGTAATGAGAGAGAACTTTGCAAAAAGTTTACAGGCTCGATTATCTCACTTTGTCAAGAATTACATAGAATATGTTTCTTTTCTTCCATTTTCTGCTGAAACGTCATCAGGCATACCTAAAAATTAGGTGTCAACTTGGTGAAGCTACAACGCAGGACGACTTGCTTGTCAAACAGCGGAAACAGCATGCAATAGACAGAGCTAAGCCATTCACAATCAACAGTTCAGATCTAAGCTCCGCAGTTCTGCTACATCCAGTCCTGAATAGTGGTGGACAATAAAACAACTAACTGGAGGAGGGGGCTCCACAAATATCCCCACCCTCAATGATGAGGGAGCCCAGCACAGCAGTACAAAAGACAAGGTTGAATCATTTGCAGCCATCTTCAGCCAGAAGTGCCTAGTGGATGATCCATCTTGGCCTCCTGCTGAGGTCCCCAGCACCACAGATACCTGTCTTCAACCAGTTTGATTCACTCCATGTGTTATCAAGAAACAGTTGATGGCACTGGATACTGCAAAGGCTATGGGCCCGGACAACATTCAAGCAATAGTACCGAAGACTTGTGCTCCAGAACTGGCCACACACTTAGTCAAGCTGTTCCAGTATAGCTACAACACTAGCTTCTACCTGGCAATGTGGAAAATTATGCAGGTATGTCCTTTCTACAAAAAGCAGGACAAATCTAACCTGACTAATTATCGCCCTATCAGCCTAATCTCGATCATGAGAAAATCAATGGAAAGTGTTGTCAACAGTGCTATCAAGCAGCCCTTACTCAGCAAAAACCTGCTCACTGATGCTCAGCTTGGGTTCTGCCAAGGCCACTCAGCTACTAACCACATTACAACCCTGGTCCAAACATGGACAAAAAAGCTGAACTCAAGTGGTGATGTGAGAGTGACTGCCCTTGATATCCAGTCAGCATTTGACCAAATATGGCATCAAGGAGACCTAGCAAAACTGAATTCAATGAGAATCAGAGGAAAACTCTCCACTGATTGGCATCATGCCTAGCTCAAAGGAAGATGGTTGTTGTTGTTGGAGATCAGTCATCTCAGTCCCGGGACATCACTGCAGGAGTTTCTCAGGGTAGTGTCCTAGGCCCAAACATTGTTTCATCAATGACCTTCCTTCCATCATAAGGTCAATAGTGGGGATGTTCGCTGATGATTGCGCAATGCACCATTCACACTCCTCAGATACTGAAGCAGTCCATGTCCAAATACAGCAAGACCTGCCCATACTGATAAGTGACAAGTAATATTCATGCCACAGAAGTGCCAAACAACAAAGGTCTCCAACAACAGAGATTTTAACTATCTCCCCTTGACACACAATGGCATTAACATCTCTGAATCCGCCACTATCAACATCCTGGGGGTTACCATTGACCATAAACTGAATTTGGACCAGTTTAAACTAGAATGGCAGGGGGATGGGAACCTGAGCAGGGAACAGAGGAGGGGGAAACAAGGATAGAAACGAAAGACAGAAAAGTAAGAAACAAAACTGGAAGGCAGAAAAAACAAGGGCGTAAAACAAATGAGGACGTAGTGCAAAATAAAGCTAAGATGACTAACGGGGTTAAAAAGACAAGTCTAAAGGCTTTGTATCTTAATGCGCAGAGCATTCGCAGTACGGTAGATGAATTAACAGCGCAAATAGATATAAACAGCTATGATATAGTTGCAATGACAGAGATATGGCTGCAGGGTGACCAAGGATGGGAACTGAACATCTAGGGGTATTCAATATTTAGGAAGGACAGACAAATAGGGAAAGGAGATGGGGTAGCACTGTTAGTAAAGGATCAATGCATTAGTGAGGAAAGATATTGGCTCAGAAAATCATGATGTGGAATCTAGAACAAAAACAAAAATACCTGGAAAAACTCAGCAGGTCATTTTTGCTTTCGTTCTAGATTTCCAGCATCCGCAGTATTTTGCTTTTATGATGTGAAATCTGTTTGGGTGGACATAAGAAACATCAAGGGGCATTAAACGTTGATGGGGGTTGTTTATAGACCTACAAACAGTAACATAGATGTAATGGGAAGGCATTAAACAGGAAATTAGAGGCACATGCAGTAAGGGTACAACTGTAATCATGGGTGACTTTAATCCACATATAGATTGGACAAACCAAACTAGCAATGATACTGTGGAGGAGGATTTCCTGGAGTGTGTATGTGATGGTTTTTTAGACCAATACATTGAGGAACCAACTAGAGAGCAGGCTATCCTATACTGGGTATTGTGCAAAGAGAAAGGATTAATTAACAATCTTAAACAAAAACAGAATTACCTGGAAAAACTCAGCAGGGTCTGGCAGCATCGGCGGAGAAGAAAAGAGTTGACGTTTCGAGTCCTCATGACCCTTCAACAGAACTAACAATCTTGTTGTGTAGGGTCCCTTGGTGAAGAGCAACCATAAAATGACAGAATTATTCATTAGGATGGAGAGTGAAGAAGTTGAATCCGAAACTAGGGCCCTGAATCTAAATAAAGAGAACTGCGAGGGTATGAGGCGCGAGTTGACAATGATAGATTGGGGAACCTTACTAAAAGGCTTGACGGTGGATAGGCAATGGCTAATATTTAAGGAGCATATGCATGAATTACAACAATTATTAATTCCTGTCTAGTGCAACAATAAAACAGGAAAGGTGGCTCAACTATGGCTTACAAAAGAAATTAGGGATAGTATTAGATCCAAAGAGGAGACATATAAAATTGCCAGAAAATGCAGCAAGAGGATTGGGAGCGGTTTAAAATTCAGCAAAAGTGAACAAAATGATTGATCAAGAAGGAGAAAATGGAGTATGAGAGTAAACTTGCAGGGAACATAAGAACTGACTGTAAAAGCTTCTATAAATATGTGAAGAGAAAAAGATTAGCAAAGACAAATATAGGTCCCTTACAGTCAGAAACGGGGGAAATTATAATCGGGAACAAAGAAATGGCAGAAGAGTTGAACATATTTTGGTTCTTTCTTCACAAAAGAGGATTCAAGTAATTTCCCAGAAATGTTAGGGAACCAAGGGTCGAGTAAGAGGGAGGAATTGAAGAAAATCAGTATCTGCAAAAAAATGGTGCTAGAGAAATTAATGGGATTGAAAGCTGAAAAATCCGCAGGCCCTGATAATCTACATCCTAGAGCTCTAAAGGAAGTGGCCTTGGAAATATTGGATACATTGGTGGTTATCTTCCAAAATTCTATAGACTCTGGAGCAGTTCCTACAAATTGGTGGGTGGCAAATGTAACCCCACTATTTATAAAAGGAGGGAGAATAAAAACAGAGAATTACAGATCAGTTAGCCTAACATCAGTAGTAGCGAAAATGCTAGAATCTATTATAAAAGATGAGGTAACAGAACACTTGGAAAGCATTAACAGGATTAGACAAAGTCAGCATGGGTTTATGAAAGGGAAATCATGCTTAACTAATTTACTGGAGTTTATTTGAAGATGTAACTAGTAAAATAGATAAGGGAGAACCAGTGGATGTGGTGTATTTGGATTTCAAGAAGGCTTTTAATAAAGTCCCACGTAAGAGGCTAGTGGGCAAAATTAAAGCACATGGGATCGGGGGTAATACACTGGAATGGATTGAGAATTCGTTGACAGACCGGGAACAGAGAGTGAGAATAAATGGGTCTTTTTCCAGGTGGCAGATGGTGACTAGTGGTGTACTGTAGGGATCAGTGCTTAGGCCCCAGCTTTTCACGATATATATAAATGACTTGGATGAGGGAACCAAATGCATTATTTCCATTATTTTGCTGATGACACAAAACTGGGCGATGTTGTGAGGAGGATGCAAGGAGGCTTCAGGGTGATTTAGACAAGTTGTGTGTGTGGGTAAACACATGGTAGATGCAGTGTAACGTGGATAAATGTGAAGGTATACACTTAGGTGTGAAAAACAGAAAGGCAGAGTATTATTTAAAGGGTGATATATTGGGAAATGTGGATGTACAAAGGGATCTGGGTGTCCTTGTACACCAGTCAATGAAAGTAAACAGGCAGCTGCAGCAAGCAATTAGGAAGGCAAATGGTATGTTGGCCTTCATTGCAAGAGGATTTGCGTTCAGAAGTAGGGATGTCTTACTGTAGTTGTACAGGGCCTTAGTGAGACCACACCTGGAGTATTGCGTGTAGTTTTTGTCTCCCTACGTAAGAAAGAATATACTTGCCATAGAGGGAGTGCAGCGAAGGTTCATGAGGCTGATACCGGGGGATGGCAGGACTGTCGTCTGAGGAGAGATTGCTTCGGCTGGGCCTGTATTCACTAGAGGTTAGAAGAATGAGTGGGGATCTGATTGAAACATATAAAATTCTAACAGGGCTAGACAGACTAGATGCAGGGAGGATGTTTCCCCTGGTTGGGGAGTCTCAAACCAGGGGCCACAGTCTCAGGATACAGGGCAGGCCATTTAGGACTGGGATGAGGAAACATTTCTTCACTCAGAGGGTGGTCAACCTGTGGAGTTTTCTACCACAGAAGGCTGTGGAGGCCGGGTCACTGAGTATATTCAGGAAAGAAATTGATACATTTTTGGATATTAGGGAAATCAAGGGGTATGGAGAGAAAGCAGGAATATGGCATTGAGATAGAGGATCAGCCATGATCATATTGAATGGCACAGCAGGCTCGAAGGGCCAAAAGGCCTACTCCTGCTCCTAGTTTCTATGTGTCTATATAAATACCGTAGCTACAAGAGCAGGTCAGAGGCTGGTAATTCTGCAGAGGAGTAACTCACCTCCTGAATCCTCAAAGCCTGTCCACCATTTACAAAGCACAAGGCAGGACTGCAATGGAATACTCCCCACTTGCTTGGATTAGTGCAGCTGCAACAACACTAAAGAAGTTTGACACCATCCAGGACAAAGCAACCCATTTGATTGGCACCCCATCCACAAACATTTACTCTGTCTCCCACCGGCAAACAGTGGCAGCAGTGCATACCGTCTACAAGATGCACTGCTGCAATTCACCAAGGCTCCTTCGACAGCACCTTCCAAACCCGTGACCTGTACCACCTAGAAGGACAAGGGCAGCAGATACATGGGACCACCACCACCTGCAAGTTCCCCTCCAAGTCACTCACCATCCTGACTTGGAACTATATCACCGTTCCTTCACTGTTGCTGGATCAAAATCCTGGAACTCCCTTCTTAACAGCGCTATGAGTGTTTCTCCAGCACATGGATACAGCGGTTCAAGAAGGTGGCTTACCAGCACCTTCTCAAGGGCAATTAGGGATGGGCAATAAATGCTGGCTTGGCCAGCGAAGCCCACACCCCATGAATGAATTTTTAAAAAGATGGAATTAGATGCAGGCTCTCACTGTGCCAAACGAATGGCAGAAAGGATTGAGGTGCTGAATGGTCTCCTCCCGCTCCTTTGTTCCTTAGTTATCAATAGAACAGAACAGAGCTTCATCCGTTAACAAGCAAAGGGAAGAGTTATTTTGCAGGAAGGAGTCTGGGAGGACTTAAAGATAGCTAGCCGCCAATCTCAGCGCTGCAAACCAGAACTATTCATCATCGATTTGTGTGAACAGTATTTGCATTTTGAAGCATCTGTTTTATGGGTAGCAAATAGAGGCATACCGATGTGAATTAGTTGTTTTTCAGGTAGACTCAGTATGAATTAATCCCCAAACGCAAGATCGAAAGTAAACTTATATTCCTACAAGGTCTTTTCTGTCAAATCATGTAAATAATAAATCATGAAAGAATATTTTCTGTCATGTATTTCTTTTTGAAAAGATACTTTGTTGGGAAACCTACTCTGGCTCATGGGTAGTGTTCTCAGCCTTGAGTAAGAAATTTGTGGGTTCAAGTCCCATGGAAGGAACTTGAGCGCAAAATCTAGGGTGAGTGCTGCATCATTGGAGGTGCCATCTTTCAGATGAGATGTTAAACCAAGGCCCTATCTGCCCTCTCAGTTTGACAAAAAAGAATGCACACGTTGTTTCAAAGAAGAGCAGGAGTACTCCCTGCTGATATGTATCCCTCAATCAATGTCCCTAAAGGATGGATTATCCGGACACCACCTCATAACTGTTTGTGAGACATTACAGTCCACAAATTGACTTTTCCTAAATTACAAGTGACTACACTTCAAAAAAAGTATTTCATTAACTGAAGAGCACTTAAGGATGTCCTGAGGTTGTGAAAAGTGTGATGTAAATCCTACTCTTTGTAAATCCTACTTTCTTTTACTATCTGAGGTCAGTCTTGGTTCTGCTCTTGAAATAAAAACAGAAAATGCTGGAAAAACTCAGCAGGTCTGACAGCATCTGTGGAGAGAGAAACAGAGTTAACATTTCGAGTCTGTATGACTTCTTCAGAGCTAAAGATAAGTAGAAATGTGATTAAATTTATACTGTTTAAGCGGGTAGAGCAGGTGAAGCTGGATAGAAGATCAACGATAGGTGGGGTCTAAGGAGAGATGGACAGAGATGTCATACGGACTTGAAACGTTAACTCTGTTTCTCTCTCCACAAATGCTGTCAGACCTGCTGAGCTTTTCCAGCATTTTCTGTTTTTAATTCAGATTTCTGGCATCTGCAGTGTTTTGCTTTTATCTTCTGCTCCTGGGGTTGTTTACCAATTTATTGAGAAACGTCAACTCTAACTTAACAACTATGAACACTAACCTGTGGAAACTTAGGACAGGAAAAGAATCATTGAGTTTATCTTGTCTGGGCATGGTCTGGCTGATTGAAAACAAGATCCTTTCTGATACCAAACCCTTCAATCCAGCCACACAATCTCCTAGAAGAGATAAAAACGATTTGGGATAAAACCTTAGTCCAATTTAGGAAGAAACTCCTGGAAGTTGCTCTCTGTCCCCCGGAGGTGATGAAACACGTTCTGGGAGACCGCATTCAGGAGTCTGTCCAGCTCCCTTTTGAATGCTGCAATGAATCCGCACTGACTGCACAAAGCCAGCAACTTGTTCCAGGAGTCAGTAGCTCTCTGTGAATAGAAGTACCTCCTGGCTTAAATTTTCACTTGTGTAATTTATAACTTGTATCCCTTACAATAGTGACCACACTTCGAAAGCACTTCATTGGCTGTGAAGCGCTTTGGGGCGTTCTGAGATAGTGAAAGATGCTATATAAATGTAAGTACTTTCCTCCTTTATACTTTAACACAGCAAAACACACACATTGGGAGACAGAGTGTGATGCACTGTCTATATTACTGAACTATATTCAAACAGCATCATAATGTGCAAGAGCAAAGCTTATGCACTTTTGCTCCCAGTTATTATGTTCCAGCATAGGTGTTCTCCAGTAGACACTACAAGACTGGCATTTATGTAGTGCTTTTTGCAACCACCAGATACCCCAGAACACCTTACAGCCAATTAAATACTTTTGAAGTGTAGTTACTGTTGTAACGTAGGAAATGCGACAGCCAATTTGTTCCAGAAACAGCAATGTTTTAATGACCAGATAATCTGTCTTCTATTGCAGTCATACAGGATAAACCAGATAATCTGTCTTCTACTGCTGTTGTATATTAATATTTATAACTTGTATCCCTTACAATAGTGAGCACATTTCAAAAGTACTTAATTGGCTGTACAGTAGTTGGCTACATTCAAACAGTGCAAGTAGATTAGTCTATGCCAGGAGAAAATGACTTTTTTCAGGCTGTGTTCAATTGTGGTCTAAGAAAAGCACTAAAATGTTGTGTGACATGTTGCAACAGCTGGTGCTTAAAGTAGGTTCTTAAGCTTGATCTGAGATAAGAGGTTTGTGTATTAAACCTATATTGTTTGTGTTTCAGACTCTTCTTTAAATAAACTATAACCAAAATAAAAGCAAAAAACTGCGGATGCTGGAAATCCAAAACAAAAACAAAAATACCTGGAAAAACTCAGCAGGTCTGACAGCATCTGTGGAGAGGAACACAGTTAACGTTTCGAGTCTGTATGACTCTAAGAGCTAAGGAAAAATAGAAAAGAGGTGAAATATAAGCTGATTTAAGGTGGAGGGGTACAGGTAGAACTGGATAGAGGGCCATTGATAGGTGGAGATTGCCACAAGATGTCATAGACAAAAGGACAAAGGGGTGTTGAAGGTGGTGATATTATCTAAGGAATGTGTTAATTAAGGGTAGAAAGCAGGACGAGCAAGGTACAGATAGCTCTAGGGGTGGGGTGGGGGGAAGGGAATGAAATAGGCTAAAAGGTAGAGATAAAACAATGGATGGAAGCAAAATAAGAGACAAGCAGCAGGTCCGACAGCATCTGCAGAGAGGAACACAGCCAGTTTCGAGTCCGAATGACTCCCGTTCGGACTCGAAACATTAACTGTATTCCTCTCCGCAGACGCTATCGGACCTGCTGAGTTTTTCCAGGTATTTTTGTTTTTGTTCTAGATTTCCAGCATCCGCAGTATTTTGCTGTTATCTAAGAGACAAGCAGGTTCGATACATTGTGGGCAGGGTCATTGTTGGGGTGGAGGTTTAGACAAAGTCATTATCAGCCACTGACACATGCCGAACAGTGTAAATGGCCTGAGATCTGTTTCAGCTGCAAAAAGCACACCACCCAAAGAGAGAACATTAACCAAGCAATCAAGGAAACAAAGCTAGAGAACACTCTGGACAGTGACTTGGCAGTGACATACGTAAAGAATGTAGACATTGCCCTCTTGTGACAGAACTCAGCCAGCAGCTCAACTCTTAAGCAGGAACTCTCTCTATCAGAACAAAAACAGAAACAGAAATACCTGGAAAAACTCAGCAGGTCTGGCAGCATCGGCAGAGAAGAGTCAGTTGACGTTTTGAGTTATTATTTTTGTTTTTATTTCCCCCTATCAGTGGCTGAGGAGGGAAGCACATTACCCTAAAATAGCTACTTTTTATTTACTGTCAAGGCCGCTGTGTCACACAATGTACCCTGACTACTATTGGTACAACAAGGCAACTCACCATCATCATCTCGAGAACAATGAGGGATGGGCAAATGCTAACATCTGGTGAATGAGTAAATATAAACAAACTACACGCTCCAAAATTTTATATGTAGTACACAAATAATTCTTCATGTTTCCCTTTTGTAAAACCATTAGGCAGGGTCAACAAGGGGGTTTATGAAAGGGAAATTGCGTTTGACAAAATCTATTAGGTTTTTTGAGGTTGTAACTAGGATGATAAATAAAGGGGAAATCAGTGGATGTAGAATATTTCAACAGGCATTTGATAAGGTGGCACATGAAAGCCTTTAGCTTTTGCTGCAAAGGTGCAAAGGAGAAAGGTCACCAAACTCTTCAGGCCTTTCAGCTATAGTACGTGAGTGTCCGGAAACAATGCTAAAACCCCTTGGGCTGTATGTCTGACAGGGAATCTTGTAAATATTAACTGTAACTGTAAACCTAGTGAGTAACATCCATAAATTGGATGAAACTGATTTGGTTTGCGCCTTAAGTAATGTCAACTTCGGGCATTCATGTAATAATGTACTTTTATAAATTTTATGAGTAAAGTGTATTTATGGGGAAAGAAAGCAAGGTTATTACACAAGGTAAAGGCTCATGAGATTTGAGTGTAATAAATTAGCCCAAATAGAGGATTGGTTAAAACACAGAAAACAGAAAGTAGGAATAACAGGTCACTTTCAGGTTGGCAGGCTGTTACCAGTGGGATCCTGCAAGGATCAGTGCTGGCACCTCAGCTGTTTACAATCTATATGAATGATTAGATGAAGGGGTCAAGTGGAACATATCCAGGTTTGCTGATAAGACAAAGTTAGGTGGGAATTAACCATGAGGGCAATACAAAGGATTTGCTCATGTTAAATCAATGGGAAAGAACATTGCAGAGGATCATAATGTGAGGCTATTCACTTTAGTAGGAAGAATAGAAAAACAATCTTTTTAAACGGAGAGAAACTATTAAATGTTGGTGTTCCAAGGGATTTGCATATCCTTGTACATGAAGCACAGCAAGTTAATATGCAGGGCAATGAGAAATGGACAACAATTGATGCCAACATCTCATGAAAGAATCATAAAAAGGTAAAGCAAGCAATTGGGAATGCAAGTGGCATGTTAGCTTTTATTGCAAGGGACTTTGAATAAAAGAGTAAGGAAGTCTTGCTGCAATTATACAGGGCTTTGGTGAAATTACCTCTGGAGTATTAGTCCCCATATCTAAGAAACAATTAGAGGGGGTGCAACAAAGGTTCACTAGATTGATTCCTGGGATGAAAGAGTTTTCCTAAAAGAGAGATTGAGTAGAATGCACCTGTACTCTCTGGAGTTTAGAAGAATGAGAGGTGATCTCCATTGAAACCGATAAGCTTTTGAGATGACTTGACAAGGTGGGTACAGAAAGGCAGTTTGCCTAGCTGGAGAGTCTAGGACCAAGCGGCATAGTCCCAGGATAAAGGGTTGGCAATTTATAACTGAGATGAGGAAAAATTTCTTACCTCAGAGGGTTAAGAATTCTCTGTCACAGAGGGCTGTAGGTGCTCAGTCTTTGAAGTCAATTGATTTTTGCATATATCCAACTATATCACAATAGTCTACACAGAGTGAATTTCTTCAAAATCTAATATGGGTTCAACCAAAGGCACTGGATAAGATTATCTGATGGATTCCAGAGCACGGAGTCTAAAGGACTCTAGGCACAGACACCAATGGTGGAACCAAAGACCAGAGCCATTGAAATGCAGAGGTCAGGTGGATTGTAGGGCAAGAAGATGCAGGGCGGGGGGTGGAGAGGGGGCATTGGTGTGGAGACGCTGCAGGAATCTGAAAGAGGATGAGAATTTTAAATTGGAGTTGTTGGAGGATTGGAAGACGATACAGGATGGAAGGGTGAGTGAGAGTTAGATATGCTGGCAGAGTTTTAGATGAGGTGAAGGCCGGGCGGCCAGCCAGGAGAACATTGGGATAGTTGTCCCAGAGGTAAGGAAAATAGGAAGGTGGAAGCCTGGCTGAGGTGGGGCTGGAGACGTTGGTGATGTTATGGAATTGGAAGTAGGTGATCTTTGAGATGGAGAGGCTATGTGGTCAGAAGCTCGAGTCTGGATTCAGTGTCAAGGGGATAAAGCTGATGGCTTCAGTCTTGCCAGTGTTAAACTGGAAGAAATTACTTCTTGAGTACTGGAGGTCGGACCAGTAGACCCTGAGGCAGTGGAGGGGTTGAGAGGGGCATTGGGGTGGCAGAGCTGGGTGTCATCAGTGTACACGTCAAACCTGACCTCATACCTGCGGATGCAGTTGTCTAACTACCAGCATGTGGATATGGAAAAATGAGTGGGAAGAGACTGAATATGCTCTGGCTATGATGGATAGTTAAGTGAGAAATTAAATGAGGGAAGTACTGCTGAGTTGAAAAACCGAGGGGCAGGATAGTAGGAGGCTGATGTGGATGACCATGTCACAGGCTGCAGGATGAGAAGGGAGAGCAGCCCGGGATTTATGGAACTCTGTGTGGTCACACTCACAGGAAATTTTAATTGTGACTTTGATGAGGACCATGTAGGTGCTGTGGGAGGGGTGGAAACCTGATTGGAGAGTTTCAAACATGGTCCTGTGGGAAAGATAGACACAGATTTGGGAGAAACCCAACATATTTGAGGGGTTCAGAGAAAAGGGATGTTAAAGATGTAGGTTGCAAACACAAAAGGAGCTAAGGGCGGTTTAGTTTTTGAGTGGGTGATGATGGCAGTTTTGAAAAGGTGGGGTGACAGTATGGAAGGAGCAGGGAGCTCTTACAATGTCAGTTAGCACGAGGGCCAGGAAAGGAAGTTGAGGGGTTATCGTTTTAATGGGACCTGAAACATGGGGACAAGAGGTAGGTGCCATGCATGTGTTAAGATATGGAAGGGGCCATAGGGAGATAGGAGGGGGACACAGGGTTCAACGCTGAGCGAAGGGAGAGCCTGGAGGCAAAATGGCTGGGTGGCTAAAGGGAAGGTGGGGGAGGGTGCAGGGTGGAGGATGGGGCAAACGGTAAGTGGAGGCAGTGGACCAAATGTTCTCAATCTCCGTGACAAAGAAGTCCATGAGCTCCATTATTGGTGTGGACTGTGTGTTGTTGGTGAGGACTGAGTGTATGTGTTAGTTACAATACACTAAGTGTACAGGGGTCACTCTAAATAAGTTGTTCAATGATGTGATGACCCAGTGGGGTACAATTTCCGTTTAAATACTTCATATTTACTTGGTTCCAGTATTTAACTTCTGAGCAGTGGCTGGCCCTGAAATCCAGTACCTTATCATAGGCTTTGTCTTTCATTGAGAGCTGTAATGACAGTTCAGTTAAATAATGAGATGACTGTTGTAACTCGGGTTGTTCAACTACATTGCCTTCCCCATAACTCAAGAAGGTTTTTCTTTCATAAAGTTTAAATATTTACTTTCAACCGGGGCCTGAATACTTGACAGGTGCCAACAGGGCTTCTGTCTCATCCTGTTCAGCTGCTGATGGATCGCTTTCCAATCACTAAAGTTGTTAACAACCCTTAGGGTAAACATTTACTTTTAAGATCTAGTTCATGGATTTGTGAGTAGGTCAGTGCCACTCCTTCCTCCTTGCCTTCTCAGCCTAGCACAGATTGGAACTGCAATCCCACACAGCATTTTGTCAGGGCATCTTATCTTGAAACTTCGTGTTCCTGATAGGTGCATTGTGATGCTGGTCCCGAGTACGAATGAATTAATCTTAAAAGGACAGATAAGCATTGCAATTTTCTGACTTCATCAGAACTCAATCACTGAAGACTCGAACTGTGTTTATATCTTGGAATCTCCAGGAATCGCTGCAAGCTCAGGTAGTGGATTTTGTTCAATTTGCACTGGAGCGTAAGGTAAAAACTTTGATCTCTATATGTTCAGGAAAGTTTTTAAAATTTCACTTATGGGGATATAGGCATCACTGGCAAGGACAGCATTGATACCTCATCCCTAGATGTCCTTAAGAATGTGGTGGTGAGCTACCTTCGTGTACTGCTGCAGTCCGTGTGGTGAAGCTGGTCCTACAGTACTGTTAGGGGGTTCCAGTATATTGACCCAGCCATGGTGAAGCAACAGTGCATGTACAAGCATTGCTAGACACGTACGAGGGTTCAGACCTGATTGAGTCAGAAACAACAGTATCCCTGTAGTTGAAACATTAATCCCGGAGGACTACAGACCAAGAAGTCTCCGGATCTCAACTGCATTACCTGACTTCAGCATCACATTTTGTCACAGATCCCTTGTGCTAGAACAGGCTACGTACTGCCAACCGCTATCCTGTGACTCCAACTGCAGAATGTGCGAGCACATTTATTAGGCAAGGACAGGTATGGGCTTGGTTGTGATGCTTCTACAGTGGAATGGCCTGCTCATATTTACTATGACAAGAGTTAATATCTCCAGGAGAGAAGGGACAAAAACCTTGAGGGGGAAAAAGCACTGCACAATGGAAACTTAGCATGTCAGCTCATTGCCGTCGGACCTAAAGAACTGTCAGTCCAAGGCTTCTTGACACCTACCCTGCTTTAACCGAAATACATTTTTCATTTTCTAACATGAAAATGTGTGGAATGGCATCATTTTATTGCTTACTTTGATTTTACTACATAATATTAACAGCATTAGGTGGACAGAAAGAAACACTTGCACCTTTCACAAATTCAGGATATCCCAAAAACATTTTACAGCCAATGAGGTGCTTTTGTAGTTGCTTTTGTATTGGAAATGCAGCAGCCAATTTGTGCACAGCAAGCTCCCACACACAGATATGTGATAGTGACCAGAAAATCTGTTTTAGTGATGTCAATTATTCAAGGAGTAAATCCCTTCTATCGTTTATTGTTAGAAGAGCAATATTAGAAATTATTATCATTGTACTCACTTTACCTATATAAACTCTATCCATACAGGACCCCAACCCCTGCCCCCACCACCCCACCCCACCCAACTCTTCTCCCCCCACCACACAAGTCCACTAAGGCTGCAGGATGTACCATCAAGAAGGTGATATTGCAGCAGCTCACCGAGATTACTTTAACACCAACTCCCAGTCCCACTAACTGTCCCCACCAAGGTGGACAAGGGCAACAATGACACAGGAACACTATCAGCTCCAAGTCGAACACTCTACCCTGACTTCAACTATTCTTTCATGGTTACTGGGCCATTCTCCTGGAATTCCCTTCCTAACACCAGCAGGGAGCACCATCACCACATGGACTTCAGCAATTTGAGAAGAATACTCAACACCACTTTCGCACAACAGTGAGGGATGGGCAATAAAAATGCAGCTTTGTAAGCGCTGTCCAAATCCAGATACAAAAAGTGTTATCAAGTAAATGATCACACCAAGACACATAAGGAGATATTAGGGCAGATGACCAAAAGCTTGTTCAAAGAGATAGGTTTCAAGGAGCATCTTAAAAAAGGAAAGAGAAGTAGAGACTCAGAGAGATTTAAAAATAATTTGATCAAGAAGGCGACAAAGCTCTCTTGCTTTAAGATATCGCTGCCCTCCATAGTATATTTTCAGTATTGTCTGCTCCATCTTGTCCCAATTAAACTATGCCTTGATTTTAAAATTCTCATCCTTGTTTTCAAATCCCTCCATGGCCTCACCCTTTCCCATCTCAATAATTTCCTCTAGCCCTACAGCCCTCTGAGATATCCTCGCTTGTCTAATTCTGGCCTCTGATACATCCCTGATTTTGATTTCTCCATCATTACTGTACCTGATTTCAGCTGTCCAGGCTGTGAACCCTGGCATTCCCTCCCTAAATCTCTAAGTCTCTTCCTTTTCTCCTTTAAGACACTCCTCGAAACCAGCTCTTTGACCAAGCTTTTGGTCATCTGTCCAATGTCTCCTTGTACGACTTGGTGTGACATTTTGCTCTTTATGTGTTCCTGTGAAGCAGCTTTAATATGTTTTTATTATATTAAAGGTGCTATATAAATACAAGTTGTTGTCAATATGTAGAAGTAATTTGAAACAATGAACACCAAATTAAGCAATGATTTGAACATCTCCTGCAGATCAACGCAGGCAATAGGTCTACGAACAGATGAGTGATTAAGCTTTTTTTATTCATTCGTTGGATATGGGCATCACTGGCTAGGCCAGCATTTTATTGCCCATCCCTAATTGCCCTTGAGAAGGTAGTTGTGAGCTGCCTTCTTGAATTGCTGCAGTGCATGTGGTGTAGGTACACTAACAGTGCTGTGAGGGAAGGAGTTCCAGGATTTTGACCCAGTGATGGTGAAGGAATGGCAATATATTTCCAAGTAAGGATGGTGAGTGGCTTGAACAGGAACTTGCAAGTGGTGGTGTTCCCATGTATCTGCTGCCCCTGTGCTCTTAGATGGAGGTGGTCTTGGGTTTGGAAGGTGCTGTCTAACGAGGTTTGGTGAATTCCTACTATACATCTTGTAGATGGTACACACTGCTGCCACTGTGCATTGGTGGTGGAGGGAGTGAATGTTTATGGACGGGGTGCCAATCAAGCAGGCTGCTTTGTCCTGGATGATGTCCAGCTTCTTTAGCATTGTTAGAGTTGTACTCAACCAGGCAAGTGGAGAGTATTCCATCACACTCTTGACTTGTGCCTTGTAGATGGTGAATAGGCTTTGGGGAGTCAGGAGGTGAGTTACTTGCTGCAGAATTCCTAGCCTCTGACCTGCTTTTGTAGCCATAGTATTTACATGGCCAGCCCAGTTCAGTTTCTGGTCAATGGTAACCCCCCCAGGGTGTTGATAGTGGGGAATTCAGTGACGGCAATGCCATTGAACGTCAAGAGCTCTTGTTAGAGATAGTCATTGCCTGGCACTTGTGTGGAGCGAATGTTACTTGCCGCTTGTCCAGGTCTTGCTGCATTTGGACATGGACTGCTTCAGTATCTGAGGAGTCGTGAATGGTGCTGAGCATTGTGCAATCATCAGCGAACATCGCCACTTCTGACCTTATGATGGAAGGAAGATCATTGATGAAGCAGCTGAAGATGGTTGGGCCGAGGACATTACACTGAGGAACTCCTGCAGTGAAATCCTGGAACTGAGATGTTTGACCTCCAACAACCATCTTCCCTTATGCTAGGTATGACTCCAACCAGCAAAGAGTTTTCCCCCTGATTCCCATTGACTCCAGTTTTGCTAAGGCTCCTTGATGTCACACTCAGTCAAATACAGCCTTAATATCAAGGGCAGTCACTCTCACCTCACCTCAGGAGTTCAGCTCTTTTGTCCATTTTTGAACCAAGGGTGTAATGAGTTCAGGAGCTGAGTGGCCCTGGCAGAACCCAAACTGAACATCAGCGAGCGGGTTATTGTTAAGCAAGTGCTGGTTGATAGCACTTTTGATGACACCTTTCATCACTTTACTGATGATTGAGAGTACACTGGTTGGGCTGTAATTGGCCGGGTTGGATTTCTCCTCCAATTTGTGTACAGGACACACCCCTGGGCAATTTTCCACATTGCCGGGTAGATGTGATGGGGATACTGAATCCGCTGTTTCCTCTATCCCAGTAATGAGCTACTAGCAAGTATCCGATCAATAGCTCCAGTACACGGGCTCACGTGTTTTGATGAGCTTCACGCAGCCAACATGGACAGAAGGAAGAGTGAGTGCTTGGTACCTGCCAGTGACACAGAGAAAAGAAGGTCCATCTCAAACAAAGCAAGAACCACCAGCCTTCCTGCAACAAACAAAGTGGCAATGGAGGTAAAACATGGCACAGCTGGAACTTAAGCACACGTGGCACATTTATAAGTTATGAATTTTACTTTTGCTTCTGACATTTCCTCATGGCCCCAGCCTTAAGCTGTTCCCATGTTGGTGTTAATCTCACCCTGGCTACTAAGAGGTTCAGAATTGCTGTCTCAGGATAAAGTTCCCTCAAATGGTTTCTTGAACTATCCTAGTGCAGCAGATACTTAGAATAACACTTGCACAGAAGGAGGCCATTTGGCCCATTGTGCCTGTGCCGGCTCTGTGAAAGTGAAATTCCATCAGTCCCATTCCCCTACCTTTTTACCCAAACCCTGCAGAAGTTTCCTTTTCAAGTATATTGTTATGGACAGGAGGGGGTCAGTTCAAACAGCCCTGTTTTCCTCTTACCGCCTGTCTGCAAACAAAAGGTGTTTCGAATTAGTTTTGTTTATAAGAATAAGTGGTGGCGTATTGTTTCCCAACCCTCGCTTTCTGTGTTATCCAATTTTTATGAATAACCCCACTGAAAATTCGAGTTAGGATTAACTCAGAAGGTCAGTTTCTTTCACATATTCAAAACCTGTGAAAAGGAGGGTTAGCGACGTCCCACTCTGCATTCACTCAGCAGAGGGAGGGATAGAGGAAAGGAGGTTTACATCACAAGGACCACAGAGCAGAGTGGGGCTGTAAGGAGCAGAGCGGGGCTGTAAAGAGTGAGATTTCCACGAGCAGAGCGGGGCTGCAAAGAGCGAGGCTCTGGTGAGCAGAGCGGGGCTTAAATTTAAGAAAGTAGTCTTTTAATTACAAACAAAGAAAAAGTATGACAAAGGAGCTCAGTCCTGTGTGTGGTGTGGTCTGCAGCATGTGGGATTTCTTAGACACTCCTTGCAGTCCGGAAGTACCACTGGCTTGACCAGCTTGACCAACAGGTTTTGGAGGTTTTGGTACTCAGGAAAATCCCAGAGTGCATCTCATTCAAAAATCGTTTTTCTGTGTTGGAAAATGGTGAGAGTGAAGGTTCCTCTGGAGAGTGCAGCCAGAGCCAAGATCACGGTGCAGCTGCACAAGGGAGGAGTAAGAGTGCAGGACCGTCTCTTCAGCCACGCAGAGAGTTGTAGGAGACTCAATAGTGAGGGGTAAAGACAGGCACTTCTGCAGTGTCGACGTTACTCCAGGATGGTGTGTTGCCCCCTCCTGGTGCCACGGTCAAGAATTCGCAGAACGGTTGCAGGGCACTCCGAAGGGGGAGAGCAACCAGTCAAAGGTCTTGGTTCACATTGGTACTGACGACATAGGTAGAAAGAGGGATGAAGTCCTGCAACAAGAATTTAGGGAGCTGGATTAAAAAGCAGGACCTCAAGCGTTGTAATCTCTGGGTTACTCCCTGTGCCACGTGCTACTGAGTATTGGAATAGGAGGATAGAGAGGATGAATGCGTGGCTGAAGAGATGGTGCAGGAGGGAAGGCTTTTGTTTTCTGGATCACTGGGTCTGTTTCTGGCGAAGGTGGGGCCTGTAAAAGTCGGACGGGTTACACCTGACCCAGAACGGGACCAACATCCTTGCGGTGAGGTTTGCTAGTGCTGTTTGGGGGAGTTTAAAATAATTTGGCAGGGGGATGGGACACAGAGTGGAGGTACAGTTGGGGGTAATGCACAGCCAAATATAGAAGAGAAACTAAGTCAGTCTGGAAGGCAGAGCAAATATAAACCTGTTAAGGCACAAGGGAATAATGCAAGGCTGGAGTGTATCTATTTTAACGCAAGGAGTCTTACAAGTAAGGCAGATGAATTGAGGGCGTTGATTAACAAATGGAAATGAGATACTGTTGTTATCATAGAGACATGGCAGCTCAATATTCCAGGGTATAGAATCTTCAGGCGTGACAGGGGGTGGTGTAAAAGAGGAGGTGGCCTTGCACTATTGATCAAGGAGTCAATTACTGCAGTAAGGAGGGATGGTATCTTAGAAGGTTCCCAAATAGACGTCATATGGGTAGAACTTAAAAACAGAAAGGCGGCAATCACTTTGCTGAGAGTGTACTCTAGGCCTCCAAACAATCAGGGGGAAATGGAGGGCAGATATGTAGGTAAATCTCAGGAAAGAGTAAAAATAATATGGTAACAATATTAGGGGAGTTCAATTTCTCCAATATTAACTGGGATAGTCTTAGTGTGAAAAGTGAGCTTTTTGAGCCAGCACATAGAAAGTTTTACAAGAGAAGGGGCAGTAGTGGACATAATCTTAGGGAATGAAGCTGGGCAAGTGGTAGAACTGTCAATTGGGGAGCATTTAGGAGATAGTGACCATAACTCGGTAAGAATTAAGGTGGTTATGGAAAAGAACAAAAATGGACTGGAAATAAAGGTCCTGAATTGGGGGAAGGCCGATTTCAATATGATAAGACAGGATCTAGCCAAAGTGGACTGGGAGCAGCTACTTATAGGAAAGTCTACATCAGAACAGTGGGAGTCATTCAAAAAGGAAATAGTGAGAGTTCAGGGCCAACATGTACCTGTAAAGGTGAAGGGTAGGACCAACAAGTCTAGGGAACCCTGGATGTCAAGGGATATAGAGGATTGAGTAAGGAAAAACAGAAGGCTTATGGCACATACAGAGGGCTGAAAACAGCAGAAGCCCTAGAGGAGTATATAAAGTGGAGGGGGTACTTAAAAAAGTAATTAGGAGAGCAAAGAGGGGGCTTGAAAAAACACTGGGAAGATAAAGGAAAATCCCAAGGCACTTTATAAATACATTAAAGGATAACCAGGGAAAGAGTAGGGCCAATTAGGGACCAAAGTGCCAATCTGTGCGTGGAGCCGGAGGACGTAGGTGAGGTTTTGAATGATTACTTTTCATCTGTGTTAACTACGGAGAAGGACGATGTAGGTGTAGAAATCAGTGAGGGGGACTGTGATATACTTGAACAAATTAACATTGAAAGGGAGGAAGTGTTAGCAGTTTTAGCAGGCTTAAAAGTGGATAAATCCCCAGACCCAGATGGGATGTATCACAGGCTGCTATGTGAGACAAGGGAGGAGATTGCAGGGGCTCTGACACTAATTTTCAATCCTCTCTGGCCACAGGAGAGGACTGGTGGACAGCGAATGTGATGCCATTATTCAAGAAGGGTACTAGGGATAAACCAGGTAATTACAGGCCAGTGAGTCTAACATCAGTGATAGGGAGGCTATTGGAAAAAATTCTGAGGGACAGGATTAATCTCCACTTGGAGAGGCAGGGTTTAATCAGGGATAGTCAGCATAGCTTTGTCAGGGGGAGATCACGCCTAACAAATTTGATTGAATTTTTCGAGGAGGTGACTATTTGTGTAGATGAGGGTAGTGCAGTTGAGATAGGTAACATGGACTTCAGTAACAAAAACAGAAATACCTGGAAAAACTCAGCAGGTCTGGCAGCATCGGCGGAGAAGAGTACAGTTGACGTTTCTAGTCCTCATGACCCTTCAGCAGAACTAAGTAAAAATAGGAGAGGGGTAAAATATAAGCTGGTTTAAGGGGGGGGGATGGTTGTTGGGACAAGCAAGCAGTGATAGGAGGAGATAACCAAAAGATATCACAGACAAAAGAACAAAGAGGTGTTGAAGGTGGTGATATTATTTAAAAGAATGTGCTAATTAAGAGTAGAGAGCAGGACAAGCAAGGTACAGGTAGCTCTAATGGGGGTGGGGTGAAATAAGACTAAAAGGGCAAAAAAGGTATAGATAAAAGATCGGTGGAATACATTTAAAAATAATGGAAATAGGTGGGAAAAGAAAAATCTATATAAATTATTGGAAAAAATAAAAAGGAGGGGGAAGAAAAGGGAAGGGGGTGGGGATGGAGGAGGGAGTTTAAGATCTAAAATTGTTGAACTCAATATTCAGTCCGGAAGGCTGTAAAGTGCCTAGTCGGAAGATGAGGTGCTGTTCCTCCAGTTTGCGCTGAGCTTCACTGGAACATTGCAGCAAGCCAAGGACTAACATATGGGCAAGAGACCAGGGTGGAGTGTTGAAATGGCAAGCAACAGGGAGTTCTGGGTCATGCTTGCGGACAGACCGAAGGTGTTCTGCAAAGCGGTCACCCAGTCTGCGTTTGGTCTCTCCAATGTAGAGGAAACCACATTGGGAGCAACGAATGCAGTAGACTAAGTGGAAGGAAGTGCAAGTGAAATGCTGCTTCACTTGAAGGGAGTGTTTGGGCCCTTGGACGGTGAGGAGAGAGGAAGTGAAGGGGCAGGTGTTGCATATCTTGCATTCGCATGGGGAGGTGCCGTAGAAGGGGGTTGAGGAGTAAGGGGTGATGGAGGAGTGGACCAGGGTGTCACAGAGGGAACGATCCCTACAGAATGCCGCCAGGGGTGTGAAGGGGTGAACGTGTGTTTGGTGGTGGCATCATGCTGGAGTTGGCGGAAATGGCAGAGGATGATCCCTTGAATGTGGAAGCTGGTGGGGTGATAAGTGAGGACAAGGGGGACCCTATCATGTTTCTGGGAGGGAGGAGAAGGTGTGAGGGCTGATGTGTGGGAGATGGGCCGGACACGCTTGAGGGCCCTGCCAACGACCGTGGGTGGAAAACCTCGGTTAAGGAAGAAGGAGGACATGTCAGAGGAACTGTTTTTGAAAGTAGCATCATCAGAACAGATGCAACGGAGGCGAAGGAACTGAGAGAATGGGATGGAGTCCTTACAGGAAGCGGGGTGTGAGGAGCTGTAGTTGAGGTAGCTGTGGGATTCAGTAGGCTTGTAATGGATATTGGTGGACAGTCTTTCACCAGAAATTGAGACACAGAGATCAAGGAAGGGAAGTGTCAGAGATGGACCATGTGAAAATGATGGAGGGGTGGAGATTGGAAGCAAGATTAATACATTTTTTCAGGTCCCGATGAGAGCATGAAGCAGCACCAAAGTAATCATGGATGTACTGGAGAAAGAGTTGTGGGACGGGGCCAGAGGTAGGACTGGAACAAGGAATGTTCCACATACCCCATAAAGAGACAGGCTTAGCTGGGGCCCATGCGGGTACCCATAGCCACACCTTTTATTTGGAGGAAGTGAGAGGAGTTAAAGGAGTTAAAGGAGAAATCGTTCAGTGTGAGAACAAGCTCAGCCAGACGGAGGAGAGTAGTGGTGGATGGGGATTGTTCAGGCCTCTGTTCGAGGAAGAAGCAGAGAGCCCTCAGACCATCCCGTTGGGGGATGGAGGTGTAGAGGGATTGGACATCCATGGCGAAGAGGTGGCGGTTGGGGCCAGGGAACTGGAAATTGTTGATGTGACGCAAGGTGTCAGAGGAATCATGGATGTAGGTGGGAAGGGACTGAACAAGGGGAGAGAGAAGGGAGTCAAGATAGCGAGAAATGAGTTCTGTGGGGCAGGAACAGGCTGACACGATCGGTCTACTGGGACAGTCCTGTTTGTGGATTTTGGGTAGGAGGTAGAAGCGGGCCGTCTGAGGTTGGGCGACTATCAGGTTGGAAGCTGGGGAAGGAAGATCTCCAGAGGAGATGAGATCAGTAACAGTCCTGGAAACAATGGCTTGATGTTCAGTGGTGGGGTCATGGTCCAGAGAGAGGTAGGAGGAAATGTCTGCGAGTTGACACTCAGCCTCCGCGAGGTAGAGGTCAGTGCGCCAGACAGCAGCAGCACCACCCTTGTCAGTGGGTTTGATGAGAATGTTAGGGTTGGACCTGAGAGAACAGAGTGTAGTAAGTTCAGAGAGAGACAGGTTAGAATGGGTGAGAGGAGCAGAGAAATTGAGACGACTAATTTCATGCCAACAGTTCTCAATGAAAAGATCAAGAGAAGGTAAGAATCCAGAGGGAGGGGTCCAGGTGGAGAGAGAATATTGGAGGTGGGTAAAAGGATCCGTTGAACAGGGAGAGGACTCCTGCCCAAAGAAGTGAGCACGGAGACGAAGGCAGCAGAAGAAGAGTTCAGCATTGTGCCGAGCCCGAAATTCATTGAGATGAGGGCATAAGGGTATGAAACTAAGTCCTTTGCTGAGTACTGAACGTTCAGCATCGAAGAGGGGAAGGTCAGGGGGTATAGTGAATACACGGCTGGGGCTGGGATTGGAAGATGGGATGGGGACAGAGGGACAGGCAGGGGTGGAGGGTCCTAGATGGGTGTTGGTGTTGATGAGTTGTTGGAGCTTGCGTTCCTTAGCACTTGAGAGAAAGAGAAAAAGTTTCTTGGTGAGGCGTCGGATGAGACGAAGATTAAAATGAAACTGGGGGCACGTGCAGCTTTGAAAAAGGGTGCGGTGGTGCTGCTGGAGGGAGAGGTCAAGTGTGTTCATATAGGCCGCACCCTTTTTCAAAGCTGAGCATGCCCTCAGCTTCACTTTATTCTTCGTCTCATCCGACACCTCAACAAGAAACTTTTTGTCTTTCTCTCAAGTGCTAAGGAACGCAAGCTCCAACAACTCATCGACACCAACACCCATCTAGGACACTCCACCCCTGCCTGTCCTTCCGTCCCCACCCCATCTTCCAATCCCAGCACTGGCCATGTATTCACTATACCCCCTGACCTTCCCCTCTCTGACGCTGAATATTCAGTGCTCAGCAAAGGACTTAGTTTCATACCCTTACGCCCTCATCTCAATGAATTTCGGGCTCGGCACGATGCTGAACTCTTCTTCCGGCGCTTTCGTCTCTGTGGCTCACTTCTTTGGGCAGGAGTCCTGTCCCCGTTCAATGGATCCTTTTACCCACCTCCAATATTCTCCCTCCACCTGGACCCCTCCCTCTGGATTCTTACCTTCTCTTAATCTTTTCATTGAGAACTGTTGGCGTGACATTAATCGTCTCAATTTCTCTGCTCCTCTCACCCATTCTAACCTGTCTCCCTCTGAACTTACTGCACTCCGTTCTCTCAGGTCCAACCCTGACATTCTCATCAAACCTGCTGGCAAGGGTGATGCTGTTGTTGTCTAACCCTCTCACATCCTCCAAATTAAAGGTGTGGCTATGGGTACCCACATGGACCCCAGCTATGCCTGTCTCTTTATGGGGTATGTGGAACATTCCTTGTTCCAGTCCTACTCCGGCCCCCTTCCACAACTCTTTGTCCGGTACATCGACGATTACTTCGGTGCTGCTTCATGCTCCCGTCGGAACCTGGAAAATTTTATTAATTTTGCTTCTAATCTCCACCACTCCATCATTTTCACTTGGTCCATCTCTGATACTTCCCTTCCCTTCCTGGACCTCTCTGTCTCAATATCTGGTGATAGACTGTCCACCAATATCCATTACAAGCCTACCAACTCCCACAGCTACCTCGACTACAGCTCCACGCACCCTGCTTCCTGTAAGGACTCCATCTCATTCTCTCAGATTCTTCGCTTCCGTCGTATCTGTTCTGATGATGCTACTTTCAAAAACAGTTCCTCTGACATGTCCTCCTTCTTCCTTAACCGAGGTTTTCCACCCATGGTGGTTGACAGGGCCCTCAAGCGTGTCCGGCCCATCTCCCGTGCATCCGCCCTCACACCTTCTCCTCCCTCCCAGAAACATGATAGGGTCCCCCTTGTCCTCACTTATCACCCCACCAGCCTCCGCATCCAAAGGATCATCCTCCGCCATTTCCGCCAAAGCCAGCATGATGCCACCACCAAACACATCTTTCCTTCACCCCCCCCCCCCCCCCCCCCCCCCCCCCCCGGCAGCATTCCGTAGGGATCGTTCCTTCTGTGACACCCTGGTCCACTCCTCCATCACCCCTTACTTCTCAACCCCCTCCTATGGCACCTCCCCATGCGAATGCAAGATATGCAACACCTGCCCCTTCACTTCCTCTCTCCTCACCGTCCAAAGGCCCAAACACTCCTTTCAAATGAAGCAGCATTTCACTTGCACTTCCTTCCACTTAGTCTACTGCATTCGTTGCTCCCAATGTGGTTTCCTCTACATTGGAGAGACCAAACGCAGACTGGGTGACCGCTTTGCAGAACACCTTCAGTCTGTCCGCAAGCATGACCCAGACCTCCCTGTCGCTTGCCATTTCAACACTCCACCCTGGTCTCTTGCCCACATGTCTGTCCTTGGCTTGCTGTATTGTTCCAGTGAAGCTCAATGCAAACTGGAGGAACAGCACCTCATCTTCCAACTAGGCACTTTGCAGCCTTCCAGACTGAATATTGAGTTCAACAATTTTAGATCTTAAACTCCCTCCTCCATCCCCACCTCCTTTCCTTTTCTTCCCCCTCCTTTTTATTTTTTCCAATAATTTATATAGATTTTTCTTTTCCCACCTATTTCCATTATTTTTAAATGTATTTCACCGATCTTTTATCTATACCTTTTTTGCCCTTTTAGTCTTATTTCACCCCACCCCCACTAGAGCTATCTGTACCTTGCGTATCCTGCTATCCACTCTTAACTAGCACATTCATTTAGATAATATCACCACCTTCAACACCTCTTTGTTCTTTTGTCTGTGATATCTTTTGGCTATCTCCTCCTATCACTGCTTGCTTGTCCCAACAAACCCCCCCCCTCCCCCTTAAACCAGCTTATATTTCACTCCTTTCCTATTTTTACTTAGTTCTGTTGAAGGGTCTTGAGGACTCGAAACGTCAACTGTACTCTTCTCCGTCGATGCTGTCAGTCCTGCTGAGTTTTTCCGGGTATTTCTGCTTTTGTTTTGGATTTCCAGCATCCACAGTTTTTTGTTTTTATGGACTTCAGTAAGGCTTTTGACAAGGTCCCACATGGGAGAATGGTGAAAAGGGTAAAAGCCCATGGGATCCAGGGCAATTTGACAAATTGGATCCAAAATTGGCTTAGCTGCAGGAAGCAGAGGGTGATGGTCGAAAGTTGTTTTTGCGAGTGGTGTACAACAGGGATCAGTGCTGGGACCCTTGCTGTTTGCAGTTTAATGATTTATTAATGATTTAGATGTGAATATAGGAGGTATGATCAGTAAGTTCGCAGATGACATGAAAATTGGTGGTGTCATAAATAGTGAGGAGGAAAGCCTTAGATTACAGGACGATATAGATGGGCTGGTAAGATGGGCAGAGCTGAGGCAAATGGAATTTAATCCTTAGAAGTGTGAGATAATGCATTTTGGGAGGACTAACATGGTAAGGGAATATACAATGAATGGTAGGACACTAGGAAGTACAGAGGATCAGAGGGACCTTGGTGTACATGTCCATAGATCCCTGAAAGCAGCAGCATAGGTAGATAAGGTGGTTAAGAAGGCATATGGGATACTTGCCTTTACTAGTTGAGGCATAAAATATGAGTAGGGAGGTTATGTTGGAGCTGTATAAAACATTAGTTAGGCCACAGCTGGAGTACTGTGTGCAGTTCTGATCACCACACTGAAGGAAGGATGTGATTGCACTGGAGAGGGTGCAGAGGAGATTCACCAGGATGTTGCCTGGGCTGGAGCATTTCAGCTATGAAGAGAGACTGGATAGGCTGGGGTTGTTTTCCTTAGAGTAGAGAAGGCTGAGGGAGGGCGGGGGGGACCTGATTGAAGTATACAAAATTATGAGGGGCATAGGTAGATAAGAAGAAACATTTCCCCTTAGCGGAGGTGTCAATAACCAGGAAGCATGGGTTTAAAGTAAGGGGCCAGAGGTTTAAAGTAGATTTGAGGAAAGATTTTTTCACCCAGAGGGCTGTTGGAATCTGTAACACACCGCCTGAGGGGGTGGAGGAGGCAGGAACCCTCACAACATTTAAGAAGTATTTAGATGAGCACTCAAAATGCCATAGCATACAGGGGTACAGGCCAGGCACTGGAAAATGGGATTAGAATAGATAGGTGCTTGATAGTCAGCATGGACATAATGGGCTGAATGGCCTGTTTCTGTGCTGTATAACTCTGTGACTCTAAAACTGAATATTGGTTCAGAGGAGTTCCAGAGTCCCAAAGTCAGGATCCAATGAAGAATTCTTTCACGTAGGCAATTAAGTTCATCTGGCTGGAGACTGGTTTTGTAAGATTTTCTTTTCAGGTAGGGTTGATGTTGCAAGGTAAAATGGGCACACAGAGACTCAGTTGGTTCTATAGCAATGGTAGGAAATTTTCTAGCAGAGTCAGGTTAGATGGTCGGTATCCTGCCTGGACAGAGCTGGCTTCTTTGTGGCTTGCCAGGTAGATGGTAAAACTGCCTATTCAGCCCAGAAATATGATATTAAACTGTTCAAAAGGCCAGGGTCTTGGGTCATGTGACCTTGTCTGCAATGACTTCAACACAGGATGTTTATCCGGCTTCTAGAATTTTGCTTTGTTTTCAGGACTGATAATGTCTCAGCTATTACAGGTTGAAAGGGGTGTTGAGGGTCTGGTGTTTAGGAAGCCATTGTCTTAGCAAACCCACTGATTCTGCCAGCAAGTTTGGCTTATCAAAGCCAATAGTTCCCTTTGAAATTGGTCTAAACAGTCCCAGGTTGTCTGCTCGCAGTTACTTAGGCACAGTGAGGCTTGACAGTTCTGAAAATGAGAATTCTTTTGTTGTAGAGACTGCTGGAGATAATCCCAGGCAGAAGGTCAACTAGCTTTAGTTGTCTTTCTTCAGCAGAAAAGTCAAGTTTAAAAATACGAAATAGCGATAAGGATAAAGCTTTTAAATATATACGGTGTTGGGTTTCTGCTCCGCGTTGGAGGAACTGAAGAATATGTTAAAAGTTAGTGTTGAATCTGCTTAACCCACCATTTCAGGCAGTGCATTCCACATCAGGAATTAAAAAAAACAATCTCAATTCTATGGGCAGAACGTTGAGCTCGGCGAGCAGGCGGGCGCGCGACCCCTGACCCAGCCAAGCGTAAAATGATGTGCGATGATGTCGGGCGAGTGTCCCAACGTCGTGGCGTAGTCCTGAGTTATTTCGATAGGCGGGCACGCGCGGGAGTTGACAGCGCGCCTTACAGTGGGCAGGGGGAGGCAAAAACAACCAAGCGACCTTTGCACTTTTTAGGAAACCTCATCCACGGGCGGGATGAGGTTTCCTGAAGCAGATAAGAACAAAATAAAAATTTTAACACTGGAATTAAAAACATGTCCCTGCCCTTGTGACAGAGTCACACGAGGGGCACATTTTATGAGATTTTTATTTTGTTCATTAGTTTTTTTTTAAACAGCACTTCATCTCCCTGGGGTTGCTCCGTGCCTCAGGAAGATTGAAGCACTTTCGCACGCCTGCACCAAGTTCACGCTCGCCCCCGCCCGCTCTCCTTGCACCCCCCACCCCCGCACAGACAGCGCTGAGTGTTGCTGCTCGCATTCCATGCTGGGCAGACCGCAATTGGCCCGCCAGCATGAAATCACGGTGTGTCCCAACCGCGCCCCTGCCAAGCACCCCCGCCAAGGGCAAAATCCTGCCCTATGTTTCTTTTGCTAATGAACTTTAATCTGTCCCCAATGGAAACAGTTTTTCCTACTTAACCTACCAAAACACTTCATCATTGGAACAGTTTGACTTTTACAACAGGTCCCTTTAAAGATCCAAACACTCCCACTTGTAACGAGGTCTAATGGGAGACTCTCACACTACTCCCCCACCCCCACTCTTGATAGGGTTTGGATAGAGACTTTATCCTTAACCTGCACCATTCCTCCTTTCGTCCTAGGCACTGTGCAGTGGATATTAATCCCTTGACTCCCTCCAATGTTCTTTTACAGCTCGGAGCAGTGAAAGGAGATGCCTCGCTGGGGAGTATTTTAAGTGAGGCACACCCTCCTTCATTCAGCTTCAGTGGGATTCTGATTGCCAGGAGACTGACAAAGAATTTGAAGGTGATTGAAGATGCACATTTGATGTTAAAGAATTTCCAATTTTCTGTCAAAGCAAGAAACTAACCTTTTTATTTGTTTGTATGTCGGAAGGAAAGGACAGCTTTGAAACTCGCTGCGAGGAAACCAACAGTCACCAAAATTATAAATGAACAGGTCAGTAATGTTCTCTCTCTCGATATGAACTCAAGAACAAGAAATAGGAGCAGGAGTAGACCATATGGTCCTTCAAGCCTGCTCCGCTATTTAATATGATCATGGCTGATCTTGGCTTCAACTCCACTCCCTGCCTGCCTGTTCCCCATATCCTTTGATTCCCTGAGCGATCAAAAATCTGTCTATCCCAGCCTTAAAAATATTCAATGATGGGACCATTCACAACCCTCTGGGGCAGAGAATTCTGAAGATTCACAACCCTTTGAGTCAAGTAATTTCTCCTAATCTCAGTCCTACATGATCCCCTTATCCTGAGACAGTGCCCCTGAGTTTTAGATTCCCCGACCAGCGAAACATACTCTCAGCATCCATCCTATCAAGCCCCCTCAGAATTTTGTAGGTGTCAATGAGATTACCTCTCATTCTACTAAACTCCAGAGAATATGGGCTCAATTTACTCAGCCTCTCATCACAGGATAACTCCCTCATCCCAGGGACCAGTTTAGTGAACCTTCACTGTATTACCTCCAGCACAAATGTATCTTTTCCTAAATGTGGAAAGACCAGAACTGCACACAGTACTCCAGATGTGGTCTCACCAAAACCCTGTAAGACTTCTTTGTTCGTCTATTCCAATACCCTTGCAATAGAGGCCAACATGCCATTTGCCTTCCTAATTGCTTGCTGTACCTGTAAGCTAACTTTTTGTGTTCCTTGTGCCAGCACACCCAAGTCTCTTTGAACTTCCACACTTACAAGTTTCTCTTGTAAAAAATGTTTTCCTTTTCTATTCTTTTGAACAAAGTGAATAATTTCACACTTCCCTACATTATAATCCATCTGCCATCTTAACCTGCTTAAGCTTAACCTGTCGATATCTCTTTGCAACTGTTGTGTCCTCCCCATAGTTTACCTTTCTACCTAACTTTGTATCATCAGCAAACTTTGATACATTACTCTTTGAAATAAAAATAGAAAATGCTGGAGAAACTCAGCAGGTCTGGCAGCATCTGTGACGAGAGAATCAGAGTTAACATTTCAAGTCCATATGGCTCTTCTTTAGAGCTACATTAGTCTCTGTCTCTTCATCTAAGTCATTAATATAAATTGTAAATAGCTGAGGCCCCAGCACTGATCCTTGTGGAACTCCACTATTCACCATCTGCCAACTTGAAAGGTTCCAATTTATGCCTGCTCCCTGCTTCTTATCTGTTAACCAATCTGCTACCCATGCTAATATATTACCTTCAATTTCATGCCTATTAATCTTTTGTGTGGCACCTTATCGAAAGTCTTTTTGGAAATTCAGGTGTACTACATGTACTGGTTCCCCAACAAGAGTGCTGGTGATCCTCTCTCATCTCTGTCTTTGCTGTTACGTTAACTGGTGTCAATCAACCAACTCTCGTTGAATGTATTCCTGGAAGTTTAATCACATAACCTTCAGCATCCACCTTCCCCAGCCCCAGGTTCTCGCTATTGGTTGCCCATCATTCACGATGCCCCACCTTGCCAAGCCAAATGGAAAGCAAAAAGACTCTTCATCACCTTTTCATTATCTGTTTGGATGTTTCTTGACTATCAGTCAGGCAGCCTATTTTCCCATCTCCACATTGTTAAAAATAATAGACAGAAGAAGTGTTTCTCACAGTAGGGTCCAGGAGATTACTCTTCAATTCCTGCATGGACACTCCAGACCAATCGTGGAGGGTTTGTCTGGGGGAGAAGGTGGTAATATCACTCCACTAGTAATCCATGGGCCTACCAGTTTAGTAGGACAAAGGACCCTGAAACCGCTTTTGAAATCCTTAATGGTTGAAACATTACCAATCTCAAGAATCCAGTCGAAGGAATAGTTATCCATTCTCCAAGTCAAAGTGGAGAGGTGGGTGTCACATGACATCCAAAACAAGCTGGTGGAACCTGTAATACTGCCTTGGGAAGCAGCAAAGCAGTCTTCCATCTTCCATCAAGCAAGCAGTAGCTCAGGACCCAGAGCTTTTTTGAAGTTGGAATTCCTGGTCCCAACTATGCTATTTCTACTGGAGCTTCTGAACATCTGTACCCACACCTACAAGACTAATTCATCTCTATGTGCCCACCTCATTGCGGAAGTCATCTTTACTGGAAAAGTGGATTATCCAGCATCAGTTTCAGCCTGCTGACTTTGTGAAGGAATACTCCATTGGACTTTAGATTCCACAATCTGGACTCACGTGAAACAATAATTCTTTATTCTGTGGTTTTTGCCCTTTAAACCCATTTCTGTCTCTATTTCCCCCCTTCTTTCATTGTTATGACCCCTCCTCTCATGTTTAAGTGTGCACAATTAAACTATCCCTCTGTGTTAACCATATCTCAATTTTGCTGTGGAGTTGTCAATAGAAATCGGATCACACCAAAACTGAGGGGTTGAGAAAATACGCCACCACTAATAAAGGGGGAAATCAAAATCAAAACACCTTTCTGTTTATGGATGGGAGAAATTAGGGCTGTTTAAATTAATCCCTCTCCTGTCTGTAACAAAATGAACATACGAATTAGGAGCAGGAGTAGGCCCTTCGGCCCCTTGAACCTGCCCTGCCATTCAATAAGATCATGGATGATCTAATTCTGGCATCAACTCCACATTTTGCAAACCCTGATAACCTTTGACTCCCTTGTTAGTCAAGAATCTATCTACCTCTACCTTAAAAACGTCCATTGACCCTACCCCAACCTTTCTTTATGGAAGAACGTTCTAAAGATTTGCAACCTTCTGAGGGAAAACTTTTCTTCTCATTTCCAATTTAAATGGGAGACCTCTGATTTTTAAACTGTGTTCCCTAGTTCTCGTCTCTCGCACAAGGGGAAGCGTTCTTTTAGCATCCACCTTGTCAAGTCCCCTCAGGATCTTGTATGTTTCAATAAAATCACCTCTCTAATATTCTAATCTCCAATGGATACAGGCCCATCCTGTCCAGCCTTTCCTCATAAGATAACGTCCTCATCCCAGGTATCAGTCGAGTAAGCCTTCTCTGAATTGCTTCTAATGCATTTATATCCTTTCTTAAGGCAACCAAAACTGTACACAGTACTCCAGATGTGGCCTCACCAACGGCCTCTACAACTGTAGCACAATATCCCTACTTGTATATTCCATTCCCCTTGCAATAAACAATAACATTCCATTTGCCTTCCTAATCGCTTGCTGGACCTGCGTGCTAACTTTTTCCTGATTCATATATCAGGACACATGGATCCCTCTGTACCTCAGAGTTCTACAATCGTTCTCCATGTAAATAATACACTGCTTTTCTATTCTTCCTGCCAAAGTGGGCAAGTTCACATTTTCTCACATTATCCTCCAACTGCCAGATTTTTTTGTTCACTCGCTTAACATATCTATATCCCTTTGCAGAATCCTTATGTTCTCTTCACAACTTACTTTCCTGCCGACTTTGGTGTCATCAGCAAATTTAGCAACCATACATTCGATCCCTTTATACAAGTCATTGGTGTAAATTGTAAATAGTTGAGGCCCCAGCACTGATCCCTGTGGCACTCCACTTGCCACATTTTGCCAACCTGAAAACGACTCATTTACTCCTACTCTTTGCTTCCTAATAGCTAATCAATCCTCTATCTATGCTAATATGTTACTCCCTACACCATGAGCTCTTATATTGCATAGTTACCTTTGAGATGGCACCTTGTCAAATGCCTCCTGGAAATCAAAGTACAGCACATCCACAAGTTCCCCTCTATCCATGTTGCTTGTTACTTACTCAAAGAACTCCAATAAATTAGTCAAATATGATTTCCTTTTCACAAAAGCTTGTTGACTCTGCTTGATTACATTGAGATTTTCTAAGTGCCTCGCTATGACGTCCTTAATAATAGATTCCAGCAATTTCCCTATGACAGATGGTAAGCTAACTGGCCCATAGTATCCAGCTTTCAGTCTCCTTCCCTGAATAGAGGAGTCTGTTTCGCTATTTTCCAATCTTTTCTAGAACCTAAGGAATTTTGGAAAATTACAACTAATGCATCCGCTTTTTAAGTAGCCACTTCTTTTAAGACCCTAGGATGAAGTCCATCAGGACTTGGGGACTTGTCAGTTTTTAGTTCTAATAATTTTATCAGTACCCTTTCCCTGGTGATTGTAATTGTTTTATGTTCCTCCCTCCCTTTCATCTCCTGATTCCTGGGATGTTATTTGTATCCTCTATTGTGAAGACAGATGCAAAATATCTGTTCAATTCATCTGCCATTTCCTTATTTTCCATTATTAATTCCCCATTCTCATCCTCCAGAGGACCAACATTCACTTTGTTTACTCTTTTCCTTCTTAAATACGTGTAGAAACTCTTAGTGTCTGTCTTTATATTCCTAGCTAGCTTTCTCTCGTACTCTAATTTCTCCCCCTTTATTAATCTTTTAGTCATTCTTTGCTATTCTTTATATTCTGTCCAACATTCTGCCTTGCCACTCATCTTTGCGGAATTATATGCTTTTTCTTTCAAGTTGACACTGTTCGAGGCTGGGGCACCAGAGTAGATGGAGTTTATCCTGCATCGAACAAGTACTACACATCAACCCTGGTTGATGTTAATGCAGGAAGGAGATTGGGGCAGACTGAAATTATTCAATCGCTGAGCACGACCATCCCTCCCTTAGATGTGCAAAAAGTAAAAAATTGGAACAATAGTAGACCATTCAGCCCCTCGAGCCTGTTCCACAATTCATTTCGATCATGGGTGATATTTAACTCCATTTACTCACCTTTGCTTTCTCTGCCTTAACCAATAAAAATATTTCAATCTCAGTTCTGAAAGCATCATTGTCCCCCTACATCCACAGCCTTTTGGGGTAGGGGAAGAGAGTTCCAGATGTTCACCACTCTGTGTCGGAAAAAGCACTTCCTGTTATAATATTAATGTAACAAATTAGGGAGTTGTCTCAATACAGCAGGAAGTAATCAGCTGGCTTGCTTCTTCATTTCCAGGTTCCACCGTTTTCCTCGCAGCCCCCTCAAAAGTTCTGCACCTTCCGCGTTCGGGGGTTCCTGGAGGAATATTTGCCCAGCAAGCTGCAAGGCATCAGTTACAGCCCTGCCCTCGCCAGCCGACTTGCAAAAGAGATGAGCGATGAAATTAAGGAGTTTTCGAAGGGGACTCTGCCGCCCAGATACAAGCTGGTGTGCATTGTGACCCTAGGCGAGAAGAACAATGAGAATGTTCTGCTGACCAGCCGTGCTCTCTGGGACTGCTACGCAGACACCTTTGTTTCGCACTGTTATGAGAGCGCTGCCATGTTTGGTGTGGCCAGCATCTTTGCCTTGTACTGCGAATGAGCAGCTCTTGAGCTAAAAGTGTTAAATTACGCGGATTGATTTTTGTTAAGCAAGGGTATTAAGGGTTATGGAGCCAAGGCAGGTCAATGGAGCTGAGATCCTGATCAGCCATGATCTAACTAAATGCTAGAGCAGGCTTGAGGGGCTAAATGGCCTCCTCTTGTTCCTCCCCTGTTTTCTGAATGTCTGCTCGTCAAATGAAGAAGTGAAAGTGTTCTGACGATAGCGCTGAACCACAGGCTGGGTTGGGTTGTGGGGTCGTAGATGGAAGCTGGAGCTGGAAGAGAGCTGAGAGCTTTCTGCTTCTGATTGTGACCTATCCCCCATCTCATTGCAGGATTTCTCTCTCAATGGCTCAGTATACCCAGTCAATGATTTTCCCAGAGCCAACTGTAAGGCCATCAGCCTGCCAGGATGACAGGAGCATGAACAGGAGGATGCCATTTAGGCACACACCACCCCAAACACCATCCCACATCCCCCCCCTCCCTCCAAGCCTATTTCCCCCATTCAGTGAGATCATGGCTGATCTGTGGCCTAACTGTACTTTGCCCCACATCCCTTCACACCTTTAATTAACAAAAATCTATCAATCTCAGTTTTAAAAATAACAACCGATTAAACATCAATTTCAGCTTGGCGACTAGGGTTTCAAATTTCTACCACCCTGTGAAGAATGTTTCCAAATTTCACTCCTGAAAGCTTTGGCTCTAATTTTACACTATGCCACCTAGTCCTGGACCCCCCCCAAAGAGTCGGGGGATAGTTTTTCTCTATCGACCCTCCCTGTTCCCCCAAAGATCTTGAAAACTCAAATCACCCCTCAACATGGCAGAGAATACAAACCTATTTTGTGCAAGCTCTCCTCGTGGTTTAACCTTTGGAGTCCAGCTATCATTCTAGTAAATCTACACAGCATGCCCTGAAAGGTCAAAATATCCTTCCTAAGGTGTGGAGCCCAGAACTGCTCTCAGTACTCGGGTCTGGTCTAACCAGGGTTTGTGTAGCTGAAGCATGACCTCTACCCCCTTGTATTCCAGTCCTCTCAATATAAAGGCCAGCATCCCATTCACCTTTTTGATTATTTTCTGTACCTGATCAACAAATTTTAATGATCTGTGTACCTCAAATCTCTTTGGACCTCCACTATGTCCAGCTTTTCACCATTTACCCTGTCCTATCCTTTTATAGATCCGAAGTGGATGCCCTCACATTTGCCTACACTGAAATCCATTTGCTACATCTTTAACACATTCAGTTAATTTATTGTCCTGGAATGAAGACTGGAGACTTGCAACAAACAACCTGGGGAGTAAAATCACAGGGGAACATTCAAAACCAAAAGTCTGTATTTGTTTCATTTTTCTTTGAACACGTTCATGAGTTATCAGAGATGGGGAAATAACATCTTGTTGGGCTGGGCTGGCAGGTTGGAGGTGGGTGGTTAAATAATGAAACCTCCAGGAATACGTCCATCAAGAGTTGGCAACCTAAACGGAGGGCAATCACATTGTGTAATGGCTCATCTTAGACAGACAGTTACAAGAGAGGAAACTGGCTAGTGTGGCAAGCTGTAGGTAGTCTAGACAAAATAGAGTTGATGTATTTGATGTCATTTTCTTCCTGTTCATTTTGCTCAGTTGTTCCTGCCTTAAATTTGCTTCCCAATTTATTTTTCAATGCATAAATGCATATTAAAATAAAATCAATTTTGACTATTCCAGATCCACTCTTTTACCCATTGTTTCTGAGGTTACAGGGTAACTGATTGCATTACATCCCCGCCTGCCTCGACAAACTCCATCCTGAGCCCAGCCTCGATGGGTCACTTAGGAACTGCACTGAGTCGCACAGACCAGGAAGTTCCTGGGCTCATTAGCCAGTTAGTGCCGTTCGTTGGAGTCGCCCTTGGATTAGGATGGGGGTAAAAGTCATCCCGGGGTTGCGCCCGGGCGCTACTATCCAGTAAGTGCACCCCCTCTCTTCCCCAGCTGACAGGTACATGTCCAAATGTTGAATGAGAATAGAATTGAGCCTGATGCATTGTAGACGAACAGTCTACCTTGGATAGGCAGTTGAAGGGAAGTGACTTAAAGGGGCTTCAGGGTGGACATGAGGGATCAGGATTACTGTTTGCGTGGAGGATAAACGCCTACATGAATGGCATGTTTTTGTGCTTTCATGATTCTAATTCTATGACCACTGTGGTTTACAGCTGATAAACATCCTGTGGATGAGTGACTTGAAGGATAAGGCTGGTGTTTATGAGTTGCTGCCTTCAGGAAACAAGGGGAGAAAATAAGGTTGTTTCATCGGAAGAAAATTACACTAATGGCCGTGAGATGAATTATGACAACCAGCACAAGGTGGATGAGGCTATAATCCACCCAGTTACTATGACACCTATTACTCCCAGCTTGCTCTTGACAGGGGCCCATGTCAAATACCACGAGCACTTTCCCACTCCGAAACACGACTTTGGACACAGTGGCTATACGTGTGGGGTGGTTTGTTGAGAGTGGCTCTCGGGTCCTGTATGACTTCAGTGTTGCTGAAGGTCCCCAAACATTAGCCTGAATGAGCAGGTTACATGGTTGCAACCTGGACATGCTGAGATGTGTTGGCTGTGGCCCTGCGTTTCCATTGGCCAAGGCAGAACAGAATCAGACCAAATTATGTAGACTGTCCTCATGGCAACAGGTCACACTGGAGTTATATGCAGCCAATCAAATACATCTCAAACACACAGATTTTAGTTAAGATACCAACAACCTTTGAACACTGCTATAGTTCATAATAAAGGAAAAAGAGACACTTGTATTTTCTACAGCGCCTTCCATGACATCATTCAGGATGTCCTTAAGTCCTTCACACCCAATGAAGTACTTTTTGAAGTGTAATCACTGTTGTAAATTAGGAAATGCAGTAGCCAATTCACACACAGCAAGCTCCCACAAACAACAATGCGATAATAGCCAGCCAATCCATTTTGAGGGAAAAAATGTTGGTCTGGACAACAGGGAGAACTCCCCTGCTCTTTTTCCAACAATACTGTGGGATCTTTTACTTAATTCCATTGGAGAGGGTAGACAGGGCCTTGATTTAATCCTACAACTGAAAATGGTACCTCCAACAGCACAGCACTCCCTCAGTCCTACATAGACTTTGTGCTCAAGTCCCCGGAGTGGAACTTGAGTCCACACCCTTCTGGCGTAAGGTGAGACTCTACCAACTGAGCCTCAGCTGGCTGCTAAGAATGTTAAGTAATAATTGTCAGTGGGAGGGAAGGGCTGGTATCATGATCAATGGGAAGGGACTGTCGCTGAAATGAGGAAGCAGTCCAGTGAAGACAGCATGTCTGTGCCTCAAACCTAGAATAGAAGGAGAAATCATTGACAAGATCTGTCTAAAAATTCCAGCTCAGTGAGATGATGGCGAAGGGCAGCAAAAGGACAGGAGCCTATTTGGGAACAAACAGCTAAAGAGTCGGATTACAAGTATACTTAATCAGTTCTGACATCGCTGACAAATACAGTATGATTTATTGTACAATTGTGGAAGATGCAAATAGATGATTTGAGAAAAAGCTTAATTTCATTTTGCTAATTGGTACTATTTTTCTCTCCTACTTTCCCTGAACAGGTCAGGACAGCAACAGGTGGACAGGACAGCTAATTCTAGCTACCCCTCAGTGCTGATCTGAACTGACAAGCCACCCACACCCACACTGTCTCCCTAATTGGTCCCCGAGGCCACCCAGCACTTAGGGACCGAGATTGGGAACTCAGTGGAAGGAGGGTCGAGAGTCCGTCCAGCCATCAGCAGCTTTGAGTCTTGCTGCTCCAGTGTGTTGTGGCCAATGGATGAATTCCATCCACTGAGGGAGAATGCACAGCAGTAAGGCACATCTGTGATCATCACACAAGCTCTGCATTAAGGCAGTAGAAAAGATTGTGGTCCCCTTTACCATCCACTGGCTGAATCCTGGCAGAGACCGTCAGGTCAGAGTGTGAGTCGAGTCAGGGAAGTTACACTATTCAGTTGATAAACTGGGCTTATTTCCACACTGGGCAGTCACTATCCACTGAACCATCAGGGGAGCCTATAGAAATTGCCAACTACACTTATACATTCTTAAGCAGTTAGTGAAATACTTAAGCGATTTATTTACTGTAAATTGCGGCATATAAGTCAACTGGTGTTTAAGACGACACCAACTTTTCTAGCCCTAAAAATCCTGTTTCTGCAAGCACTCAGTGTATAAATCGACACCACCAACTGCCCACAACCTTCTCAGCTATGACTAATTACACTCGCATTAATAGTCAACCTCAATTTTCAATGTTGAACCTTCCGCTTAATCCTCTATGGCGATCTGCAAAAGAATTTAAACAGAAGAGAGTTCAGAATGAATGTGGCACTTGGCTTTCATCCAAAAAGATAAAATGAAACAAAATTCTTGGCTATGACCATCCCTCTGGGTCCCAGTGGACCTTCCCGGACCAATATATCCATCATCTGTCCCAACCCCAAAAGCACCTCCTTCCTGCTTAATCAGGAATTCCACCCTTCCCTTTATAACCTGTATTCACATTCCCTGTATACGATGGGCTCCAAGCATCAACTTCGCTCACTTTTAGCTTCAAGCACCACTGATCATTTTTCATTCCTGGTTCCACAAACACCACCCCCACCACCTCCTCGTACCACACACACACACCCCCCCGCTTTGTTATTTTGATCTTACAACTATCTCCTCAGTTAATGCCACCTGGAATGGGTTTTGCCCCTCAGCTGTTCATCATACTCTTAAGATCTGAAATCAGATGAACTCCTGATCTTGGGGAATCTTTTCCCTGCCCTCTGTGCCAAGATGATATTCCACCTACTGGGTGGTGAAATTCAACTCGGCAGGGAGGCATTATTATAACTTCTGGCTGTTACCTGCCAGGTCCGATATGTAGATGGATTGTCTTTGATAGAGCTGAACGTCAGGTGCCAATGGGCGGGAGACGCTATCCCGTCTACTTCGCATTCTCACCCCTGTGGTCTGACTGCTGGTGCTGACTTCAGCTGGAACACACCTGCAGGATAGTGATGTGCTATTCGACTCTCGAGGGCATCGCAACTGAGCCGATTCTGCCCAGGCCTGGTGCCAATGCAGACACCTTCCAGCAGGAGCGACTGGATAGTGGTCAGGAGTGAGAAGAGTGGCTGAATCTTCCTAATCCTTAACATTATATTGCTGAAGTGAATTGGAGCATGTCTTCCATGTCTGCGGTTGAGGTGAGCTAATATCAGGACATGCCATGACAGAACCTGGGAGTTCCTAGTCTGCAGGGCTTATTTCCACACTGAGCAGTCACTATCCACTGAGCCATCAAGGGAGCCTGTAGAAGTTGCCAACTACACTTACACGTTCTTAGGCAGTTAGTGAAATACTTAATCAATTTATTTACTGTAAATTGCGGCATATAAGTCAACTGGTGTTTAAGACAACACCAACTTTTCTAGCCCTAAAAATCATGTTTCTGCAAGCACTCGGTGTGTAAGTCGACACCACCAACTCCCCACAACCTTCTCAGCTATGACTAGTTATACTCGCATTAATAGTCAGCCTCAATTTTCCACTCCACAAATGTGTGTTTTATTACCGGCACCTTATAACTGGATGCAAGGAATCAAGCAGGTGATAGGGGTGGTGTTGAGAAGGTGCATGGGAGTTTAATACACACCCAATCTTTGACGATGCTTCAAAATGGTGACCACCCAGGCTGGCGGTTCATTTTTATACTTGGTGTATAAGTCAAGCCCCATTTTTGGAGAGGTTTTTCGGGCTTTGACAACTACTTTCAGGAACTCAGGATGCCTCGAAATGTTTTACAGCCAATTAAATGTTGCACCTTTGCAACGTAGGGAAACCCGGGCAACCAATTTGCACATGGCAAGCTCCCACAAACATTAATGTGATAATGACCAGATGACCGCTTTTGGTGATGTTGATTGAGGGATAAATATGGTCCAGAACACAGAATGTCCTCACTTCCCTTCAAAATGGTGGCATGGGATCCACCTGATCAGGGTACTTTGGGAAAAAAGAACAATCCCTTTAATAATACTAAATACAAGGGATCCTCTTGAAAGGTTTTTCAGTTAACACTAAATCAGTTTTATCATTCTGGAAGCCTAGAGGAAGAAAGTGTACAGTTCTGGTCGCTGCATTACAGGAAGAAATTGATCGCATTATAGAGGGTACAAAGGAGATTTACCTGTTGCCAGGATTGGAGAATCTTAACTATGAGGAAAGATCGGTTAGGCTGGGATTCTTTGTCTTTGGAACAGAGGAGGCTGCGGGAAGATTAAATTGAGGTGTGTAAAATGATGAGGAGCCTAGATAGAGTGAATAGGAAGGACCTTAGCAGAGAGTTCAATAACCAGGGGGCATCGATTTAAAGTAATTGGCTGATGAATTATAGGGAAATTGAGGAGATTTTTTTTTCCACCCAGAGGGTAGTGGGGGTCTGGAACTTAATACCAGAGGCAGAAGCCCTCATGACATTTAAAAAGCACTTGGATATGCACTTGAAGTGTCCTAACCTACAGGGTTTACGGACCAAGAGCTGGAAAGTGGATTCGGCTGGATAGCTCTTTGACTGACACAGGCAGGATGGGCTGATGGCCTCCTTCAGAGCAGTAAAATTTTCTATATTTCTACTGATGTGAGAAATGGGAAAACATTAAGCGGTGCATTAATGGCACTCTGAATTGGCGCTGATTGTAGGCATTGTGTTAACCAGTTTTTTTTACAATCTACTCATACTGTCCCAGTGTTCCACTCCCTCATAACGTATGTTAATGACTCAAGTCTCATCTCGTGTCTCTCCTCATCCTCTGGGATATATACCATCCAACATTATAGATTCATTTCTTCTGAGCCTTTTTATCCTCTCAAAGACTTCCATCTCATTTATATCAAAGTTTTTAAACCAACTTAAGTTGCTACTTCTCTCTTCTACAATAGGAAGTTCTGTCTGTTATATAATTGTGCTATCAGCTGCTCGGTTTAAAGACTTCAAGCTTAAGGGGCTGTTCCTCAACTGTATGCTGTTTTTTTTCCCCTGTTGTGCACCTCCCCTTGGCTTACCTCGGTCTTGGCTGGTGCTGAATTAAAGCCTTTCAAATTTTGTAAAGTGTTTGCATAAATGGCTTCACTCATCTTAAGAAGAAATAAAAAGCAGAGGTCAGTGAGATGATCTTGTCCAGAGTCGAGCTGATACAGTGTCTTACAGTTCCCGTCAGTCTCTAGCCCAGGACCCAAGGTCACATGGAAGATAAAAGGGTTCCCCCAGCTAGCTAAGATCCTACCAAAATATACTGCACACAATCCAACTCCCCCCCGCCAACTAATCATCGTTCATACATCCATCTCCAAAAACTGTGCCCAATCCAACCCATCGCACTGAATACCATTCAGAACCAACACACCCACACTTCATACATCGTGCACTTTCCATCCAACCCCAACCAGAAGAAAGCACTCAATTATACCCTGTTAAATACCATACCCACCCCAATGTCCTTGTACTTCCTGAACATGTTCTCTCCCTACAGCTGAGCTGCTCTAGCCGCTGAAGTTGTCTCAAATGGCTCAGAGATAGGAATAACCTGGACCCACACTCAGGCACCCACCAGCATTACTGCCCCTGCCTGCGCCTATCAGTTTAAGTCCACTGCTAGTTACCTTTTGGATGCTGGGCTCCTCAGTATCAGCTTTTTCCAGAGTCTCATAAACATCAGCATTCGGATGCGAGGACACCTTAAAGGGAGAAAGACATAATCATTTGGAAACATGGGTCTTGTCATAGTTACACAAGATTGAAGTGTTTCCACTTCTCTCCTTGTCCTGTCCACTTCAAAACTCGCACCACTTCCTGTTCAGTGGCAGGGAGGCCTATAGGTAATGGGCTTAATCCCATGGTGTTGGAGAGGGTGGTCCCGGTCAAGAACAGACCCAAGACTCAGCTTCCATCCAAAACCTGGAAGGAAACGTGTACCATGTCAATGACCTCAGGGTCACAGGGGTGGAAGGTCATCCCTAATAGCAACAACGGAAACACTCACTGTTACTGGGAGCAGGACCAGACTCGGCCCCCACCTCAATCCACTGGGTTAACTGCACCAGGGATGTACAGATCAAAAATATTCACAGACTCTGTTCCCAGTCTGTACCTCCTCAGCTGATCATAGTCCTAATGGCAGTAGGAGACTCGAGAATTCTGGGTTAAGTTGGGGAAAAACAAAACTAGAGAAGAAAAATCAGCACTGAATCACAATCAAGTGACTCTTTTCCAGACACTGTGCCGACATTGACTGATTCCAATTTCACATTCGACTGTGATGACCACCAGCACCCCCTCCGCACCGCCCCTCCTCCAACCACAACTTGCATTTATATAGCACATTTAACTTGGTGAAACATCTCAAGGTGTGTCACAGAAACGTTAACAAACTAAATTTGACAATGAACCACGTAAATAGATATTAGAGGTGGTTAAAAGCTTAGTTAAAGAGGTGGATTTAAAAGAAGACCTTAGAGGAGGAGAGAGGTTTAGAGAGAAAATCCCAGAACTTGGGGCCCAGGCAGCTAAAGACATGGCCACCACTGGTGAAGCAGTTAAAATTGAGGATACGAAAGAGGGGGAACACAGAGTTCTTACAGGGTTGTGGGGCTGCAGGAGCTTACAGAGATAGAGAGGGGATTAAGGCTGTGGAGGAGTTTGAAAACAAGAATGAGAATTTTAAAATTAGACCATTGCCAGACTAAGGCCAAGCAACCTGTTAACACTCACTGTCTTGGTTATCACATGAAGCATAGCCACTTGGTTAATGTACCAGGGTGACCAGGCAACTGCGCCTCAGCAACAGTCGATGGGTTTGGGAGGGACAGGGAGAAAACAGAGGGTCAAACCCAGTAAAGCCACATCTACACCAGCTGTGTGTGACCACAGTAGAGCCAAAGCAACAACAGCTTATAATTGTAATGCACCTTTAGCGTAATGAAATGACCCAAGGCACTTCACATGAGCATTAAAGAATAAAGTTGGACACCGAGATTCATAGGGAGATATTTTGCCAGGTGACCAAATTTTGGTCAAAGAAGTAGATTTTTAAGGTATGGCTTAAAGGAGGAAAGCAATGTAGAGAGGCAGAGAGGTGGAGGGAGGGAAACCCAGAGCCTTGGGCTGAGGCAACTGAAGACATGGCCACCAATGGCAGAGCAATTACAATTGGGAATACACAAGAGGCCGGAATTAGAGAAGTGCAGATATCTCGGAGGTTATGGGGCTGGAGGAGAGTACAGAGCTAGGGAGACACAAAACTATGGGGGATTTGAAAACAAAAATGAGAATTTTAAAATCAAGACATTGGTTGGCCGGGAGTCAGCGAGCACAGGGGTGATGAGGGAACAGGACTTGCAGCAATTTAAGACACGGGCAGTAGAGTTTTGGATGACCTCAAGTGTAAATGGAGGCTAGAATATGGGAGACTAGCCAAGGGTATGTTGGAATAAAAACAAAGGCATGGAAGACATTTTTCAGCAGCAAATGAGCTAAGACGGGTGAAATCAGGCGATGGTACAGAGGCGGTGTGATGAGAGATATATTTTTTAAATATGTGTGTGTGTGTGTGTGTATATAATTCATTAAACGGAGGGTGGGAAGTTACTACAGACAGCTTGTCTGTGAAGGTTAAGATTTGAAAGGTTAAAGGTTTTAGGTTGATGCATTTGTAATGAGAGGTTATGGTGAGATTGAGTTACAAGTAGATAGGGTGGATTTAAAATTTGCACTGAGAGATAAGTGGGGAAACTTGGTTTCTCAGCTGTTGAATTTCAGAAGGGTTTTCAGAGGTGGCAAGGAACACTTGCATCTTACAAAGTCTTCCTGAGTATACAGGGGATGGTATATTACATTTTATTAACAGGAAAGTAGAGACAAAATAGAAAACATTAAAGATTTTTAAATGTGTAGAAGTTGAGTTCAAAGAGGTATTTGAGGACAATGGAGCCTGAGATGAAAGAGAAAAAAGATATTTAAGGAAGGATGCTTAATTGAGTCATGCGATGGCTATGGGAGAAAAGTGCTGAAGACCAGCTCCTTGGTGTGTGAGCCATTGAAAAAGCTGTGAAAGTTTTAAATTGGAGGCAGCCACTCTGTGTTAAGCCAGGAAAGTCTGTGTTTTTGGAAACAGTTTGTTTCTGAACCTCTTTTGGAATTCCACATCAGAGCAGAAGTGTTTGAAAAGTTGTGAGGCATACTTTTAATAATGTGACAACAATTCCTTGATTTGGGTAATATTACTGGATTTTTATGGTTAAAATCTAAAAGAGGATTGTTGCCAAGAAGGTAGTTTAATTGTGTACTTTTGATCAAGCGGGTTTTTTTATGGGTTGTTCTGTATGACTGTTTAACTATGGAAGGTTAATCTTGTGTGTTTAAGTCTTTTTTCTTTTTAATTAAATCTTTTAATTTTTAAAATTTTAAAGGTGTTATTGGAGTTCTATGCTTTTGAGATCAGTAGCTTTTCCTCCTCGTTTTCACAATAAAAAGAGGTTTATGATCAGTGAGACAGACTTCACTCTGGCATCTGGCTTGCTCAACAATAACATCAGCTGTGATCATAACAGTGGATATGGGTGGTCTTATAGATGGCATGACTAAAAGGTTGGAAGTTCACCTTGGGGTCGAATGTGACACCAAGGTTGCAAACAGACTGGCTTCATCTCAGAATATTGCCAGCAAAAGGATGGTGTCTGAAAAGCAAGGAGAATGGATTCAGTGCATAGGTCTTCACTGTGTTGGTCCCAGGTTTGTAGCACAGGGACTCAAAGGGGCTATTGACAGAAAGTCTTTGATTGGAACCAATGTCTAGAAATCCCGGGTGAGTATTGTGTTCCTTTGTTCACATTCATACTCACCATGTACAGCGGATTTTCAACCTGTTGCCCTGTAGCTCTGTGCTTTCTTATGAGCTGAAAAAGAGGGACAATTGTGATTGACAGATCTGGCTGACTGTCGCCTGACTGTAAACAAAAGCGTCAAAGGTTGGAGACACTCAGAAGGTCAGGTCTTTAGAGCCACAGACATCAGCCAGTCAAGGTTTCAGATCTTTGAGCAAGAGTTTGAGGACCACAAGCATCAAGCAACTGATTCTGTTTGTGCACAGATGCAGCCTGACTTGCTGAGCCTCATTGGTTTCCAGCACCTCCATGAATATTGCTTTTTACAACTTGCTGCACATTTTCCTGTGGGACTTCCCAAGAAAAAGGTGAAGTCACTTCAGAAGCAGGTTGACACCAGACACTGAGCAAGTTGAGCTCCAAAGTCGAAAGGTACTTACAGCGTACACAACAACTGACGTCACAATGATCAGGAGAAGCACTACACTGGTGCTGATCCCAGAGACCAGCCACACTTGTTTTTCAGCCACATCTGCAACAAAAACAGCAGTTCAGGAGGAGCTTCTTAGAGAGTGGTTAGGATGTGGATCTTACTACCACAGGGAATAGCTGAGGTGGATAGCATAGACACATTGGGCAGAACTTTACGACAGCGGGATTTTACGTTTCCCATGTCGGCGATGGGATTTATAATGGCTCACCACATTTTACAGCCCAGTCCCCACCGAAACGGGACCATAAAATTCTGCCCATTTAAGGGGAAGCGGGATAATCACATGAGGAAGAAGGAAATAAGAGGATATGTTGATGGGATGAGATGAAATGAAATGGGAAGAGGCTCATGTGAAGTATAAATGCTAGCATAGACCAGCTAGGCCGAATGGCCTGTTTCTGTGCTGCACATTCTGCCATTCTACCCTGTCGACAAAGGCTCAATTTCACCTCTGAGTCACAAGATATGAGTTCAAGACTCACTCCAGGGACTTGAGCACAAAAAAACTAAGTGGACACCACAGTGCTATACCGAGGGAACACTGCACTGTTGGAGATGTCGTCAGTTTGAACAAAATGTTAAAACGAGGCTCTGTTTGCCCTCTCAGGGGGACACAAAATATCTCCCAGCAATGTTTTGAACAAAAACTGGGGATTTTTTCCCCAATGTCCTCGCAAATATTTATCCCTCAGTCAACTCGACAAAAACAGATTATCTGGGTCATTATCACATTGTTGTTTGTGGGAGCTTGCTGTGTGCAAATTGGCTGCCACATCTCCACTTTACGACATATTTCATTGACTGTAAGGTGCTTTGGGGAGTGAAAGGTGCTATATGAATGCAACTCTTTCTACCTTTCTTTTCTATCCTAAGTATTACAAATTATTTACAGGTGTTTATACTCCACACAAGCCTCCTCCCACCTCCCTTCATCGAACTGTATCAGCATGCAGCTACACTTTACAGATTTACCAACTCACTTCTTTAACCAGTTTGTTCCTCCTGAAAACACTGATAAGACCTGAATTCCATTGGTTACTAGGCAGCCTCCATTACCTCTCAAGCAACAGCCTTGACAGCAAGGGTAAATAGGATATTTAACCAGCGAGGGGAACATTAGCTGGGCCTGATTCTGCCCTCAGTCACTATCCAGACTTCCCTGCAGAGCCTGAGAGATGGATGAACCCAGTGATCCACAACCTGAGGGCTGGGAACCCAGAGATTCTGTCATCCCCGCTGGCAATTCAGAAAACAGGAGGTAGTCATTCAGCCCATCTTGCCTGTGCCACCTCTTTAAAATAACTATTCAACCAATCCCACTGGCCTGCTCTTTCATAACAGCCCCAAAAACTTCATTTCCTGCACTTCCTTTTTGAATTTGCCTCCATCACCCTTTCAGGCAGCGCATTGCAGATCACCCTAACTTGCTGCATAGAAAGAATTCTCCTCATCTCCCCCACTCTTGCTCTTTGCAAATAATCTTTAATCTGTGTCCTCTGGTTACTGAAACTATTGTCAGTTTTCACCTTATTTACTCTATTAAGACCCATTCACAATTTGTACAACTCCATGCAATCTCCCCTTAACCGTAAGCGTATGTTTGCTCACATGTTGGGTTTGACTTTGGGATTGTTGGCTTTCCATTGTTGAACTACCTACCATTGCTGACCATGATAACCGGTTTAGGGCTGAGATACTAGAGAGTGTCCAGCTCACGTGTGAACTGTTATCCATCAAATAAATCTATGCTTTTGGGAGGAAAAAATTGAAAAGGAAAATTAATGGAAAAAATAAAACTGTGTCCAATTCTGAGTGTTGGGGAAAGTGCAGGAGAGGAAGCTAATTGGTAGCTTTTTCAGTGAGGCAGTGCAGTCACATTGGGCCAAATGGCCTCTCTCTGAGCTGTAGGATTCTACGATAAACTCAAGATGTCTTCGGTATGAAGCTAATAGATACAAACCACTTGTCATGCTGTCAGTCACATTGACCACCACCACTGACGTTCTTGTTCCCAACGTATTCTCTGCAGAGCAGGTGTAGTTCCCCTGGTCACTGAGTGAGATGTTCTCCACTTTGATCTTCAGTTGATTTGTTTGTTTGCTCTGCAAAACTGTTCCATTGAAGCTCCAAGACATTCGGGCTATCGGGTTGCTATTGGATATACAAAGCAGTTCGAGCAGGTCACCTTTCCTCTTCAGAACATTTTTCCCTGGTTGCACCCTGAGACTTACAGGTCCATCTGTTAGAAAAGAGCTTTGTAAAATCACCAGACAAAGATCATATTAAAGCCCCACCTCTAGAATAAACTTTACTGAAAACAGTGGATATAAGTAACACACTCCTGTCTCGTGACAGAATTGTTCCTCAGCATGTTCACAAGCCAAACAGACCAGAAGGACATTGCTGTCTGATGTCCACTCAATGTCGACAATGGCAACCCCAGCTAGGGCAGCACGAAGTGCTGGAACTGGCCTCAGTGCTCCTTAGCTAGGAAAGGGAAAAAAATCAGCCAAAATTCCTGGTCATCATTCAGCAATCCCTGCTTCCAAAGTAGAAAGCATTTGGCTATGTTTTGGATAGCCTACTAATGCTCACCGTCTTTGTCCACAGGTAAATACCGGCCACGCGGGGAAGGTCACAGATCAACACAGAAGGAGGCCATTCAGTCCATCATGTCTATGTTGGCTATTTGGCAGAGCAATCTAATTGGTGTTACTCCCCCTGTGCCTTTCCCATAGCCCTGCAAATTTAAAAAAAATATATATTCATGGGATGTGGGCATTGCTGCCAAGGCCAACATTTATTACCCCATCCTTATATCCCTTGGAAGGTGGCAGTGAGCCGCCTTCTTGAACCATTGCAATCCATGTGGTGTTGGTAAGTCCACAGTGCTGTTAGTTTTCAAGTGCATATCCAATTCCCTTCTGAAAGTTACGACTGAATCTGCTTCCAACGCCCTTTCAGGCAGCGCATTCCAGATCACAACAATTTGCTGCATGAAAAAGACATTAGAAAATACTTGGCACACGTCCAGGGCTGGTCCAGCAAGGAGTCAGCACCAAGCAGGAAGGAGGAAGAATTAGTTATTCTGCCTGTGCAGTACTTACATGCAACTTGGAGCTTCAGCACCTTCGGTATCTTCTTAGATTCATGAGTGATCTGGCAAGTAATTGTTTTACTGTCGTCTTTTGCTTGTGGTACAAATGCAATTGCAGCCATAGCATTGAAGGTTCCATCACATTGAGCATTGACAGATAACAGAGTGCTTCCTTCTAGTTGACTCTTGTCCATCAGCCAATCCACCTGAATGTCTCTTGGATAAAACCTAATCATATTCAATTGCAGCATCATGGGCTTGTTCGCTTCCAGTGGGGACATTTGGAAAAAAGTCTTAGAAATTGGTACAGCTTAAAGAACAAAAGAGAAAAGTATTGAAGTACTTTGTCACAACAGGAGGAATAACAAGAGCAGACTTGTGAAATCACCCAGCTGTCAGTTCATATATTTGGAACTAATTAGTTACCATGGCTTGTATTTAAGGATATTGATACCTTAAAAAAGTTGAGAATTAATATTTGTTCTTGTGTCAGACCAGTCGTTCTCCTCTCTCATCCTGGTCCCATGCTGAAAGCACCAACTCATGCCAGGCGATGGTACAAAGAGTGCAGTTGCCCATCTGCTCACCTCCCCAAATAGCCAGATGAATGCCTATAGGCACTGAGTTGCTACATGTTTTCAACCACAACCATGCCAAGTGTGTCCTTGCAACCAGGGCAACACACAGACAGTCCTGCAGAGGTTGTTGGATAGCAACCGACAACAACAACTTACATTTATAAGAAGCACCTTCAACATCATTAAGTATCCCAAGGTGCTTCACAGGAGTGTTATCAAACAAACTTCAATAGGAGCCACATAAGCTCGGTCAAAAAAAGAGGTTTTAAGGAGTGCCTTGAAGAAAAAGAGATGTAATATGGTGGAGAGGTTAAGGAAGGGACCTCCAGAGCTTAGGCCCTTGGCAGCTGAAGGCAGAGCCACAAACAGTGCAGCATGGAACCACAAGAGGCCAGAATTGGAGGAGCACCGAGGTTATAGGGAAGGAGGGTATTACAGAGATGGGGAGAGGTAACCAGGAGTCATCTGCCATTTCCTCGTCCCAGTCAGGCCCAATTTTACCAACTGTCAGCAGCTAACTCAGTACAGGCTAGAGATCAAATCCAAGACTTTCCTAATCTCTATCTGTCAGCTGGCTACTTTGTAAATTTGCTGAGCCATCCTCATTCTTCGTCTTTCACACATTGTTCCCCAGGTTGAAAGGGCAGTAGGTTGATTCCCTGCTCATACTTTTTCAAAAATCACACAATAGACAATCTCAACAGTAGGGCTGCTTTTCAAATGACAACAAAGCATTCCCAATTCTGGAATGTTGAACACGTCATTCAGCGAGCAGCTGAGAAATGCAGGTGAAGAAAGTGTCGGGGTTTATACCTGGCCTATTCCTGGTTAGTGCATCTTAGCCAGGGGGTCTTAGTAGTCAGCCTGACCACTCTGGGTCTGGAAAGTGCAAATAAGACAAACTCCCCAGCCATTACTGCCTTTAGGTGGGGCCTGCTAGAAAGGTGTGTGTGGACTTTGAACCCAATCCATGTTCCACCCAATGCCAAACAGGTCTTCTCAAGATCATGAGTCTCTTCAAGGGCTCAGTACAGCAACAGATGGTCAATTTCCTCACTGAATGATTGGGTGGGAGACTCAGGGGGTTTGCACTAGTGCATTAAGCAGTTAACCAAAAGCCCAATTCCAGGGATCATTGGACATCTGGCATCATTACAGGCTGTCCACCAATATCCAATCATCCAAGGACAAGTTATTTCCTACTGTGGAAGTCCTGCTTTCATCCAAATTGGTAACATGATGGCTGTGCACCCACTATGGGTGCCTGATTTCAACAGACCAGCACTCACCTTTGATAATCACCTGTGTCACCTCAGGCTCCCCTTTAACTTCAGCTTTTATCTTGTTAACTGGGTCACAGAAATAGAATCCAGCATCTGACACAAGTAATTCTTTGATGCGGAGTTGGGCAGTGTGAAGGGAAATAATCAAGCTCTCGTAACGTGAAGAGAAATGACATTGCTTTATGAAATCATGAGTATTCACAATGACATGGGCATTTTTATGGTCTTCAGGATGTTTATAATGCAGCCATTTCACAAACTGTAGCTCAGCTACCATTCTTTTGGGGAAATTTGTGATCACTTTGGGTTCAAAAGTCGGCCTTTGGATGGAGTCTTCAAACTTGCAAGTGATTATCAAATCTTCCTTTATTACACCATAGACTTTCTTTATAAGTTGTGCATTGCTGCTACTTCTCCCTGGAAAACAATTTAAAATTAACAAGGGAATGGAATAGGTATTTAAAAATAATAAATCGCAGCTCACGTCATCTCATTACAAATGGAAAATACTGCGGGATGCTGAAAATCTACAATATTAATAGACAATGCTAGAAATACTCAGCAGGTCTGGCGTCTGTGGAGAGAGAAACAAAGTTAATGTTTCAGGTCTGTGACATTTCACTGGAATCTTTCATCTGAATGGTCCATTTGCTAAGATAGGGGATGGATGTCAGTGCCTTCAGTCAGCACCTTCAGGACAGCCTGGTATTAATGAAGATTGAATTAAATCAATCTCAGGAGACTCTCAATAACACAGAGGCCACACAACAATCCCTGTGTGGGGAGCTGTCTTAGAGTGTGTTTGCTGATGATTGCACAGTTTTCTGTACCATTCACAACTCCTTAGACACTAAAGCAGCCTGTGCCCATATGCAGCAAGAATTGGACAACATTGATGCTTGGATGATAAATGGCAAGTAACATTTATGACACATAAGTGCCAGGCAATGACCATCTATAAGAAGAAAGATTCTAACCATCTCTCCTTAACATTCAATGGCATTACCATCACTGAATACCCATCATCAGCATCCTGGGGGTTACCATTGACCAGAAACTTAACTGAATCAGCCATTTAATAGACTCCAACATTTTCCCAATGACAGATGTTAAACTAACTGGCCTTTAGTTACCTGTTTTTTGTCTCCCTCCCTTTTTGAATAAGGGTGTTACATTGGCAGTTTTCCAATCCTCTGGGACTTTTCCAGAATCTAAGGATTCTTGGAAGATTATTACCAGTGCATCCACTATCTCTGTAGCTACTTCCTTTAATATCCTAGGATGCAACCCATCAGGTCCAGGGGACTTATCAACCTTTAGCCCCATTAGTTTCCCTAGTATTTTTTCTCTAGTGATAGTTATTGTATTTATTTCCTCTTTTGCCCCTTGATTATTTAGTATTTTTGGAATGCTATTAGTGTCTTCTACTGTGAAGACTGAAGCAAAGTATTTATTCAACCCCTCTGCCATTTCCTCGTTCCCTTTATTATTTCCCCAGCCTCATTCTCTAAGAGGCCTATGTTCACTTTGGCCTCTCTCTTCCTTTTTATATATTTAAAGATGGTCTTACTGTCCGCTTTTATATTGCTTGCTAGTTTATCCTCAAAGTTAACTTTCCCCCTCTTCATTATTTTTTGTTCATCTTTTGTTGGTCTTTAAAACTTTCCCAATCCCCTGGCTTACCACTAATCTTTGCCACATTGTATATCTTTTCTTTTAATTTGATACTATCCTTAAGTTCCTTGGTTAACCATGGATGGTTTATCCCCTACCTTGAATCCTTCTTCCTCACTGGGATTATCTTTGTTGTGAGTCATGAACTATTTTCTTAAACATCTGGCATTGTTCATCAACCGTTTTTTCTGCTAAAATCCTATCCCAGTTCACTCCAGCCAACTCTGCCCTCAGTCCTCTGTAATTACCCTTATTCAAGTTTAGCAGAGTTGCTTCCAACCCAAGTTTCTCACTCTCAAACTGAATGCTAAATTCTACCATATTATGGTCACTGTTTCCTAGGGGATCCTTTACTCTGAGATCAGTTATTAAATCTGCCTCATTACACATTACCAGATCCAAAATAGCTTGATCCCTGGTTGGATCTACAAAATATTGTTCTAGGAAACTGTCCCAAATACACTCTATGAACTCTTGCTCGTGGCCATCTCTGCCAATTTTATTTTCCCAATCTACATGAAGGTTAAAGTCACCCATGATTAATGTACTGACTTTTTTACATGCCCTCATTATCTCCTGATTTATTCTCTGTCCTACAGGAAAGCTTCTAGTCAGGGGCCTACAGACTACTCCCACCAGTGTCTTCTTCCCCTTGTTATTTCTACCCTCCACTCATAACGATTCTACATCTTCCGATCCAAGATCTTTCTTGCTATCGCACTTATTCCATCTCATACTACAAAGCTACCCCACCACCCTTTCCTCCTTGCCTGTCCTTTCGAAAAGTCACATACCCCTGAATATTTAGTTCCCAGCTTTGATCTCCTTGTAACCACATCTCCTTAACGGCTATAAGATCATACCCATTAACCTCTATTTGTGCCATTAATTCATTTATTTTGTTCCAGATACTACGTGCATTTATGTAAAGGGCCATTAATTTTGCCTTTTTACCATTTCCCCCCCCCCCATTGACCCTATTTGCTGTTTTTTTAAGTTTGGACACTCTGTCCCTTCCTGTCACACCCTGGGTATTTTACCTAAATAGCTGCCCTGCAAGACTGCCATGTCCTTTTGCTTTGTAAGCCTACATATCCCCTTTCTAGAACCCTCCCCCATTCTCTTTGTTTTAAACCTCTCTCTATAGCCCTAGTTATTCAGTCTGTCAGGACACTGGTCTCAGCACAGTTCAAATGAAGCCAATCCCACCAGAACAGCTCTCTTCTACCCCAGTACTGGTGCCAGTGCCCCATGAACTGAAACCCAATCCTCCCACACCAATCTTTGAGCCACGCATTTAACTCCTTGACTTTATTTACCCTATGCCAGTTTACCCCTGGCTTAGGTAGTAATCCAGAGATTAATGCCTTGGAGGTTTTGCTTTTTAATTTGGCTCCTAACTGTTCAAATTCTTTCAGCAGAACCTCCTTTCTAGTCCTATCAACGTCGTTGGTACCAACATGGATGACGACAACTGGATCCCTCCCCTCCCGCTCCGAGTTCCTCTCCAGTCCTGAGGAGATGCCCTTAACCCTGGCACCGGGCAGGCAACACAGCCTTCGGGACTCACGGTCATGGCTGCAGAAAACAGTATCTATCCCCCTAATTCTTCAGTCCCCTACCACTACTACACTCCCATTTCCTCCCCCCATTTGAATGCTCCCTGTACCACGGTGCTGTGGTCAGTTCACTCAACCTCCCTTGCAGTTCCCGCTCTCACCCACACAGCTTGTAAGAACCTTGTAACTGCTGGACAGTTGCAGGGGCCGAGAGTCCTTGAATGCTCCCCCCGTGTCGCCATACCTGCTTCACCTGCAGTCACACCCTCCTGTACCTGATCATAGGCCAAATTTGAATTACTTAATCTGAGAGGTGTGACCACCTCCTGGAGCAAGGGTGCACCTACACAATGTGGACTGCAACGGTTCAAGAAGGCAGCTCACCACCACCTTCTCAAGGGAAATTAGGCATGGGCAATAAATGCTGGCCCAGCCAGCAATGCCCACATCCCATGAACAATTTTTAAAAAATAAACAAGGTGTCTGGCACACACTGCAGCACCACATCCTGTCGGTTTTCTCAGTGTATAGAAATACTACAAAACTCTAAAACACTGAAGTAAGATGAGAAGAAGCAATTTAAAAAGATGCAATCAAATGTGTGAGACTAAATGCAATTTACCCTCCCTCGTAGAGCAGTCCAACAGCTAGATAAACCCACCACATTTCAGTCTTATTCCCAGGGTATCCCACTCCAAAGCGCACAATAAAAAAAATAAGGTGACTTACTCAGCCAATTAGTCACAAATAATTTAAGAACAAATTAACAATTGCTCATTCCTGAGTGTAAATCCAGATACCATTGCTTTCCATTCCCCAAATTCCACTATCAACTGAATTTTTTTGATGCAGAGATAACGAGTCAATTTTGTACCTGCAAAATAAAGGTCAGTGAAGGACAAGTGCCAAGCCAACACGGAGAGGGATAGACGATTCATGCTTGTCTTTGCCGCTTTCTCCCTTCTACAAAGTAACTGTGTAGTATTTACCTCAAACTGCAGGAAGAGAAACCCCAGTGATGGTGCAATTATTTATTGCACAGCTCATGTTCCTTTGTGCAATGGGCATGATTCAATTATACCGTAAGATTGAGCTTTTATTCCTGTTTTCATCCCACCATCTGTATAATTTTTAATGTCTCATTTCTGACAGCCACTGAGCTCTGGGCTCTCATGTTAACGATGGCAGAATGATGGAGGTGACAGGTACCTTCACAAACAGCACCACTGTCATGATATATGGACAACTCCATCCCTCCTGTATGGGCAATTTAGGAGAGATCGAGCAGCATCAATACCATTCCACAATTGCTACCGGTACACAAATCAAGTTAGACCCTTGTAGCAAGACCAAGAACAGCACTGGCTTAACCAATTGAGGCAATTTGGTCCAAAGAAGGCCTTTTTAGTCAAGACCTGTCTATTTCGAACTGTTGAGTTAGATTCCAGCTTGAACCATTGACAGACAAGAGCCAAAGCAACCCAGAGAGAGCTACAAGATTCATGCTTGTATCTGCTGCATTCCTCCCTTCTACAAAGTGACTGCATGCAATACATCTCAGTAATGGTGTAATTATTTGCTTTACAGTTCTTGTTCCTTTGTGCAATGGGACATGATACAATTATACCATAAGATCCTGTTTTGTTCATTTATTTTTTCCTGAATACTCAAGTTACAGAATATCCTATTTGGAATTTAAGAAAGAAAACAGAATTACATTTGTTCCGCTCCTAGCCATCATCCAACAATGTAGATTATCTATGTGGACCCCCAATCCATTGGGAACTGTCTGTGGAGACCAAGTCTCATCCGAGACAGAACCTATTACAGATTCTTAACCTCATTCTACAAGGCTCTATTTGGACATCATCCTCCACTCTATAGGGATTTGGTTACAGGCACCAAATCCAAATCATTGCAGTGTCTCATGACAGACCTTAAGCCTGAGTCCATCTGTATCTGAAGCATACGCATTGAACAGATGCTCATAAGGATTCTTGTTTCAGTTGGTGTCACAGCCACAGAACTATGAGGAATGATTAATCTTAGGCTGAACCAATGTGGTGTTCATTTGAGGAAGTACTGGAAGGTGTGACACAAACATTTACCATCAATTTCCCAAAAGGATGACAAAAATAACGTGTTACGTATCATTGGCAAGTTGTTCATTGGTAGGATGGGTCCTGTAATTCATTCTAGCTCAGACAGCTTAGAGATTGACAATATCCTGGTAATCAATGCACTACTAATTAAACAACATTTGTAGCCCACTTCAAATTTCTGTGCCCTAGTACAAAATTAATATCGATGCATGCCAAAAACATCAGTGAAGCACCAACCCAGTGGGATCTAGGATCTAGACATTGACCTCATCCAGTCAGAGCCTTAGGATGACTCATTGATAACCTTTAGAAGGCCCCTCAGAGAAATTTAGCTATTAATATTTATATTTAGACTAGAAATTACAAGGAGGTGACAAATGATTGCTTTTGTTCTGTCAGCCTGCAGAGGGAGCTCCAGTTGTCTTTGACTAACTAATCCCATTGAATACAGGAATGGGGTTCTGTGTTTGTGCGAGGCCATGAGGTCAGATTTGCTCTGCGTTTGTCCTTCTCATTTCAACTTTCTAATCTAACTTAATTTGTCTTCAACAAGGATGGCTCAATTCATCTGGACATTGCTACCAGCTGCTGCTATGGTCTGTGCTCATAGCTGTCCTCTAGTGGGCGAAGATGGTACAGCCACTTGGGTCACACCAATCTGAGTCTGGTCATATTGGAGTAGTCCAGTGAGAATCAACGTTTCAAACCAATGAACCTCGGCCCGGATTTTGTGGTCAGCAATGAAGGTGCTCATCGTTCACTCCACTGAAAACTGCCCACAATATTTTCGCGAGCTTTAGAGTGTAAACTTGCTCTAATCTGGCATCTGTTTAAATGCATCATCCCCCACATGGGATCTCTGGTGCCTGCGAGCAGGACAAGAAACTGTGAAAACCCTTCAACCAACCAGACTGAAGAAACCTCACTGAGCCATGCAGAGTCAAAACCAGGAAGTTAAAGCGCGAAGTATAAATTAGGTTTAATTCAGAAACAAAGTTCAAAACAAAGGTTGGGAAATACAGGGATTAATAGAGAGGGATAAAAGAGACAGACAGAATACGTTTTTTTTTAAAGCAAGATCTAGTTCTCATAACACACTCTAACAGAAGTTATCATGGAGTTACAGCTAGAACTTCAGCTGATTTCCCTTTCCCACTCCACCCCATCACTTCCCTAGCTTTGGGCAGAAGTAAAAGGACTTCTGTCAGGAGTGTGACCAACTAATGGATCTCCAACCAGGGCCAGGCTCCTTTTGCTACTGTTGACTCACTGCTGCACTGGGTAACGCGTTGAGCAGCTACACTGTCAAAGTCCCATTTGATACACTAGCCCCAGATGTCCTTGAGCATGGACATTCCAGGGCAATTTTAGCCCTTAAATGGTGCTCGGACTAATCCACAAGGACTGGCTCCAATCAAGCCCAAATTCTTAGAATGTGAAAGAAAATATAGAGCAAACATGATTGAATGCCATACCTCAACATCTCAAAATTTCTCCACCTACAAATCACTACAACTAAATTTACCATTTATTTTTATACATTCTTTCCCATTATAGTATCCTTACTATATAACTGTTCTAGAGGTTTTAGTTTACTTTTACTACGTCACTCAAACGTCAACCTTCATACTATCGGCAGCCTAGACAACCAGTAGGACATTATAGCTAATCCTGAATCAACATGCAGACAGTGTTCACTTCCCAGAGCCAATCGAAGCCAATGTCAGATCAGGCTGATCTGCCCTCTCATTGACCTCCTTGCTGCGGGGTACTTACAGTATCCCAGCAACTACCCAGCTGATATTCAGCCCTTCAGCTGTGGTCACCTGTCTGGTTCAATGTCTTCATTGAATGAAAACTGTCATCCGATGGATGAAGCTGCTGATCTTGGCTTTTCTGAAAAGTGCTTCTTTTGCACAGATGATTTCCCCCTAGAAATTGGTTCAAATCTAAATACAATTTGCTTAATCACCTTAAAGCAATGCTTATTGCTCATTGGCTCCATAGCAACACTGGTCCCCTGAGCAGACTGTCAAAATCATTTGTCATGCCCATGGATCCTATCCCCAAATTACTTACGGATATATTGAACTTTTAAATGAGATGTGCTTTTTTTTAATAAGGCATAAAAGCAAAAGCTGGCTGAGACTGCAAGGTAACCACTTGCTGGAAAATTTCTATGTGGATTACTTGACCAACTAATTCAAAGAGAACAGTGTGACACAGCCTACTTCAGTCTGAGGCACTTCAAAGGAAAATATACAATGTAAACCAAACTGTAATCACAGAATCACAGTACAGAAGAGGCCCTTCGGCCTCAAGTCTGCACCGACACGTGAGAAACACCTGACCTACCTACTTAATCCCATTTACCAGCACTTGGCCCATAGCCTTGAATGTTATGACTTGCCAAGTGCTCATCCAGGTACTTTTTAAAGGATGTGAGGCAACCACCTCCACCACCCTCCCAGGCAGTGCATTCCAGACCGTCACCACCCTCTGGGTAAAAATGTTTTTCCTCACATCCCCCCTAAACCTCCTGCCCCTCACCTTGAACCTATGCCCCCTTGTGACACACCCTTCAACTAAGGGGAACAGCTGCTCCCTATCCACCCTGTCCATGTCCCTCATGATCTTGTACACCTCGATCAGGTCGCCCCCTCAGTCTTCTCTGCTCCAACGAAAACAACCCAAGTCTATCCAACCTCTCTTCATAACTTAAATGTTTCATCCCTGCACCCCCTCCGGTGCAATCACATCCTTCCTATAATGTGGTGACCAGAACTGTACACAGTACTCCAGCTGTGGCCTCACCAAGGTTCTATGCAACTCCAACATGACCTCCCTACTTTTGGAGTTGTATAGAATCTCCTGTGGTTGTAGAGATAATGGAAAATGAATACCATCTCAGCCGAAAATCACCTCCTGTTGAGTTATTTCACAGACTGTGAACATGAACTAAGTTGAAAAGAAAACAGATCTGGGTGAAAGATGTGTTTGTTTTTTTCTCCCTTCCAGGAATACACAAGGAAAGGGGTTTAAAAAGAGCCAACTGCAACCCTAGTTCTATGTGCAAGTTTGCTGTTCTGTTCTGGTGTGTGTGTGTGCTATGAAGGTCACAGCTGTAGAACACCAACTGGGCACCCCTGCACTTGCCGGTAAAAGAAACTCTTTCTCTCTGGCTGCTGAAAACAAGTCACAAGTCAGCAAAGCTACAGTTGAAAAGGAAATAGGACAACTCCTCTCAGCTAATCTGCAGAACAAAGAATCTCCATACCAACAGTGTAGAACTTCAAAAGGACATTAATTGACACATTGGTGAATGAGCAGATAGGTCGGAGATGAAGTTCAATGCGGAGAGTTGTACACTTTTGGTACAAAGAACACAGAGATACAGTATAAAATAAAGGATACTATTCTAAAAAGTGTGCAGGAGCAGAGTGACCGGGGTACATAAGTCATTAAAGATGGCAGGACAGGTAAAGAGAGCTGTTTCTAAAGCATACAGTATTCTAGGCTTCATTAATAGGCACGTAGAGTACAAGAGCAGGGAGGTTATGATGAACTTATATAAGACACCAGTTAGACCTCAGCTGGAGTACCATGTACAGTTCTGGGTGCACACTATAGGAAGGATGTGAATGCATTGGAGAGAGTGCAGAAGAGGTTTACGAGAATGGCTCCAGGGATGAAGAAAGATTGGAGAAGTTTGGATTGTTTTCCTTGAAGAGGAGAAGGCTAAGAGGAGACTTGATAGAAGTTTTCAAAATCATGAGGGGTCTGGACAGAGTAGAAAGGGAGAATCTGTAAACGTAAACACTCGTAAACAGATTGAGAACCAGAGGGCACAGTTTAAGTGTTTTGCAAAACAAGCAAATGCGAGGCGAGAAAAATCTTTTTCACACTGCGAGTAGTTAGGGTTTGCAATGCACTGCCTGGAAATCTGGTGGAGATAGATTCGATTGAGGCATTCAAGAGGGCATAGGATAATTATTTAAATAGAAACAATGTGCAGGGTTACGGGGAAAGGGCAGGAGATTGGCACTAAGTTAAAATGCTCAGAGAGCCGGTGCAGACGTGATGGGCTGAATGGCCTCGTTCTGCACTGTAACAATTCTGTGAACTGCTCAACTGCCAAAGCCAGTGCTACCAGAATCAACCCCAACTTAACAGCCACAATTTTTTTCTCATCTACTCCTCACAGCCAAGCTAAAGGACTGATTTGTATATCTTTTTATTAACTTTTATATTTGGACTCAATTTCTCATTTCTAATCTGTGTGTATGTGTGTTGCATTTGTATTATTTTTCCTCGCTTATTAGTAACTAATTAGTAACTAATAAACTTATTTGTTTGTTGACTCAAGAAAGCCTGGTCAAATGGGCTCCATTTAAAACAAATACATTTGGACTGGGAAAAGGTATCCATGAGGGAAGGGATCCTTTCCAAATTAACCTTGTTGCGACCATCCGAGGGCCTGAATAAAGAAGGGGAGCAGTTCATCTCTGCTCACCTGGGAGCATAACAATTTGGGGTACCTTTCCAGAATCATAACAATTTGGGGACCTCGCCCGGGAATCGGTTGTAAGACTCATTGCCAGAACTTTCCAACAAGCACCAAGACGTAGCTTGGCTGGTGGTGAGAAAGTCCCTCCCCATCAGATCCTTCCAACATGCCAGGAGTCTCACTCCCTCTGCACGTTGCCCTCGAGGTGGCTGTGGTGGGGATGAGACTGTTATTCACCTCTTTGTGGAATGTACCTTTGCAAAGAAGGTCTGGAAAGAGATGCAGTGGTGTTTGTCAAGTTCATCCCGAGCAGCTATGTGACACAGGACTCTGTACTCTACGGGCTGTTCCCAGGGACACACACCGAGACAAACATCAACTGCAGCTGGAGGATCATCAACTCGGTGAAAGATGCTCTTTGGTCTGCCTGAAACTTGTTGGTCTTCCAGTGCAAAGAGTTGTCCCCGACCGAGTGTTGCAGACTGGCACATTCCAAGGCCCAGGACTATGTGCTGAGGGACACACTAAAGCTTGGGGAAGCCGCCGCAAAGGCACAATGGGGAAAGGTCGCTGTCTAAGACCTTTCTGTCATAGGGCACTGAAGGGCTGGGAATTGTATAGACCCCTCGGGCTGACATGAAATGTACATTGTAAATATCAAGAATATTGCAATTGTAATGAGGCATCTCAGGGGGGAACATGCTGACTGGAGAAAAGTTAAGTTCTGCTGCACTTTCTGTTTCAGAACACACAGATGCTTTTTAAGCAGTCACCGGTAGGGGGGAGCTGTGTCCGCTAATTGAAGGCATTAGCTTTTTGGTGGAGCCACACTTCTACGGAATGTCTTGCTGCAGGCCCTGTGAAGTTTGTCCTTCACTGCTCAAGGTACCTAAAGGGAGCAGGAAGCTTGGCTGCACTTACAGTAGCAAACGTCATCATAGGTATATATATTATCAGGAGGGGAGAGCAGGAGTAGTCAGTTGGTGAAGTTAGAGCAAAAGTGAGGAGGAACAAGTTTTTATTCTTTCATTGGATGTGGCGCCACTGGCGAGGCCAGCATTTGTTGCCCATGCCTAATTGTCCTTGAACTGAGTGGGCTTTTCCAAGGGGCATTGTTCTGGGTCTGAAGTCACATGTAGGCCAAGCGAGGATGGTAGATTTCCTTCCTTAAAGGAGATCTGTAAACCAAGTGAGTTTTTACAATTTATAATTGTTTCCTGATCACCATTACTAAGACTTGCATTATATTCCATTTTTATTAATTGAACTTAAATCCCACCAGCTACAAATAAGGATTTCAGGCAGTTAAGGCTGCTGAATGGAGGGCTCGTCTGAGGATCCTTTCAATTATTGACCCCAGAGTTTTGTATCTCGCCTACCATCTATGGCAGTTCATTATCATTACATTTGAACATCCCAAGGTGCCTGAATGTTTGTGGTTTTCCACAATCCGCAACCCTCATTTGTATGATTGTCTGACCACAACACGGAAAGACTCGTATCTATATAGGATCCTAGAATGGTACAGGAGGAGCCATTCAGTCCATCGTGCCGCTGCTGTCAGCTCTTTGAAAGAGCTATCCAATTAGTCCCACTCCCATGTCCTTTCCCCATTGCCCTGCAAAATGTTCTCCTTCAAGAATTTATCCAATTGCCTTGAGAAAGATATTATTGAATCTGCTTTGCACACCAACCTATTGGGCAATTCCACTCTCACAACCTCAGGATGGCCCAAGACACTTTCCAGCCAATGAATATCCTTTCAAGTGGAGTCACTGCTGTAATGTAGGAAACATGGCAGACAACTTGTGCACAGTAAGCTCCCACAAACAGCAATTAATTAAATGGTAATCCGTTTCACGTGTTGGTTGGGAGATAAATATCGATTAGGACACTGTGAGAATTCTCGTGTTCGTATTCAAAATAGCGCCATGGGATCCTTTGATTCCACCTGTGAGGGCAGACAGGGCCTCATCAGAAAGATGGCACCTCCAACAGGGTAGCACTCCCTCAGTCCTGGAATGTCAGTCAGTATAATCAGCTTAAGTCCCCTCTGATCAGTATGTGTAGTTGTCAGGCTATCTGCAGATCTGGCACAAATCTCCTCCTGGAGAGTTAGCCAGCTCCACACATCATATTTCAACTCTTTCCTATCCAAGCAAACACTACACAGCATAAAAAAAGGAGTAAAGGTCAATGCCATAGTGATCTCTGCTGCAAGGAGAAATCCATAACCATCAGATGGTGACTAAATCCAGATCGCTTGTGACCCATAAGCCTATAATATTGTCTATGACATCTTTTGATGATCTGTTTCCATCACTGCTTGCTTGTCCCTACAACCACACCCCCCCCTCCACTTCTCTCCCCCCACCCAAACCACCCCCCCACCCCCCCCCCCACACACACACACACACACACACACACACACACACACACACACACACACACACACACACACACCTTAAACCAGCTTATATTTCACTCCTTTCCTATTTCTACTTAGTTCTGTCGAAGGGTCATGAGGACTCGAAACGTCAACTCTTTTCTTCCCCGCCGATGCTGCCAGACCTGCTGAGTTTTTCCAGGTAATTCTGTTTTTGTTTTGGATTTCCAGCATCCGCAGTTTTTTGTTTTTAGCCTATAATATTTTCCATTCAGGCCCAAACATGGCACTGAGGGTAAATTCAGCATTCCCACCCTCCCAGTAAGTAGTCCCACTCAAGGAGTGAGATCCACATATGGCAGTAACACAGTCCGAGCCGTCCTCTCTTCAAGTGCCTTTGGTTCCTCCCTACTAACTCCATTTTCTAGCCACTGACTCCATCCCTTTCTCTGGTGACTCTTTGAATCTGAAAGAGACTATTTGCAACCTTAGTGTCACATTTGAGCTTCCAACCACACTAAAACTGCTTATCCGCCTCCTTAGCATCACCCAAGTCCTCCCCTGCCTCAGCTTATCTGCTGCTGACATCCTGATTCATGCCTCTGTAACCTCTCTAGACTTGACTGTTTCAACGTACCCCTGGTCTCCCACATTCTACCTTCCACAAACTTGAGGTCTTCCAATGCTCTGCTGTCCATGTTCTAGCTCTCAACAGGTTCTCTTCAACCTTAAACCCCGCTGTTCGCTGACCAACATTGGCTCCCGGTTAAGCAGGACCTCGATTATAAAATTCCTATCCTTATTTTCAAATCCCTCCATGCTGGCCTCACATCTCTCTATCTCTGTAACCTCCTCCAGCCTACAATCTTGCAAGGTCTCTGTGCTCTTCCAATTCTGCCTGATTTTAATCACTCCACAATTGGCAGCCATACCTTCAGCTGCCTACAAGGCCCCAAGCTCTGGGATCTCTATCTCTCTCTTCCTTTAGGATAATCCTTTAAACTCCTCTTTGACCAAGATTTCAGCTATCTGTGGCTCAATGCCAAATTTTGCGCCATAATGCTCCTGAAAAGCTCCTTGGGACAGCTTATTATATCAAAGGTGCTATATAAATACAATTTGTTGGTATCATGTGACCTCAACACTGTGACAGAACTAAATTCTTACTTAGTCATTTGGTAGTACAGAACTTGAATGTTGCTGTAAGAAAAAAGAGACATGTCAAAGCTTTTCATCTTGCACTCATCAGGACACATCGCAAGAATACTGATACAAGGGGAAAACAACAATTTATATTGTATGTGAAGAGAGAGCTGATTCATTGGCAAATGGACTCTAATTGGTAGCGGCATTGCCATGATAATTACCCAGTGATGGTAACTTACAGTTAACTGCCAAGCATTGTTTGAAATTTAAAGCAGATAGCTTGACCTTGATTGGTCAAGGCATTGCTCTGAGGAATGACACAGCGAATGGCTGTCACTTTTTTTGTTTAGCTATTATAGTAGCGACCAATGTTAATCCAAGGCAGTTCAGACGTGTGCCTGTTAATTCAGTTCTTATGTGCTGCTACCCAGATGCAGTTCCAACCATTTCACAATTATTCAGCAGAAACAATTGAACGAAATGAACAGAACAGTATCAAAGTTAATTACCATCATTTTAGTAGCAGAAAATTAAAAAAGAATTTAATTTTCTCCTCAGCCCTCCTCTAATCCTGAAGACTTTTCTCTTTTCTAGATTATGGATAACATATAGAAAGCCCCTCAGAGAAATTAAGTTATTAATATTTATGTATAGACTTTAAATAGCAAGGAGACAAATTGTTGCTTTTGTTCTGTAGGCCTGCAGAGGGCACTCCAGTTGGCTTTGGCCAACTAATCCTATTGAAAACTAGCAAATCAGAGTCTGTTGGTGTGAGCCGATGAGGTCATAGAGAGAGTGAAACCGGATCTGTGAAAGTGGATAACATGCACGTGAGTCAAGCAATGACTGATATTTCTAATTGTAATCAAGAGGATAATAAACGGAGCCAGCCACAAAACACACCCATGAACACAGTAAACAGCACTTAAGTGATGACAACTCTCTCCCAGCAATGTTTCCCTTTCTACCAGGTCTTATTTTATAGGGAAGTGATAAGAGGTCCGAGGAAACAGTAAAATGAATAAGAGAATGAAATAGACTGGGGTCAATGGAGAGGTGTGTCACAGTCCCATTAACAGAATGCATTGATTTTGAAATTGGGGTATTGCTAGTTTTGTTGTTTGATTAGCTCCTTGAGCCTGTTCTGCCATTCAATGAGAACATGATTTGCACCTTGGCTCCATTTACTCTGTTGTGTGTCCAAAGAAAAATCTATCCATTTCAATCTTGAAAGTTCCATTTGGCCCCCAGCATCCAGTTCTTTGTGGTTGGGTAGGGGGGAGGGGCAAGGGGTTTCTACCATCCTTAGTGTGTGAGGGATGCTTCCCGTCTTCCCACCTGAGTGGCTTAAGCTCTAATTTTAGGATCATGGCCCCTTGTTTTTGATAGGAGCATCAGAGGAAATGTCTTCCCTATCGAAAAATTTGGCATTCTTTGATTGAATCACCCTTCCATCTTCCACACTCAAGGAACTGTGAGCCAAGCAACCTGCCCTCATAAGTTGACCCTCCAAGCCGTGGTATCATTCCACTGAATCTGCACTGCTTCCCCTCTAAGCCAATCAATCTTTTCTGAGGTCTGGTGCTCAGAACTGAACACAGTTCTCCAGATGGGTCTGACTGATACCCTATACAATTGAAATGTACCTTCCCCTGCTTTATAAGCCGGCTCCCTCAAGATAAAGGCCCACATTCCAGTAGTGGTTTTGATTGTTATTTTTGTACCTGTCTACTGTCTTTCAATGGCTTGGAACAAAACAAATGGGGATGTGCTGAGGCGTTAACAAATCAGTAATTTTCACAGTGCAAGCCCATTGTTGTGCTTTTGAGTTCTCAATCTCCATTTTCTCTTCCTTCTTCCCCAGTAGACAGGGCAGTATAACAAAATGCTCAGCTCTTGAACTATACTACACCTCTTTCCCGCCAAACTAAACCTCTCCCTCAGTCGCCAAGTATATCTCTTTCACCTTTTCCACTCCCCTCCCCACCCCCAACATCTACATTCTGCCCAAAGGTGACATCAATTGCAGACATGAAGTCAGCTTCCACATGTACACTGACAGCACCCAGCTTTACCTTTCCCCACTCTCTCGTCTGGCCCTCTCCATACCTCTACGATTGGTCATACCTCCCTACACTGGTCAGTATTTCCGGCTATGGTTCACATCCTTGGTATCCTATTTGACCCCCGCGTCCCATCTTATATCCTGTCTCTCACAAAAATCTGCTACTCCTTACCCTCTTTATCAAGGTTTGCATGCGCCTGTAAACAGAGCTCATCTGCTGCTGAGTCCCTCATCCCTGCCAGTCGCTTCTACACTCAACTTTACTTTTAATCTTGGGATTTGGGAATCACTGACAATATTCCTAGTCCCTCAAAGCTTCCGATTTAAAATTTCTTATTCCCTCACTGTCCTCGAGGTGGTGAGTCTTTCACTGGATTGCTGCAGTCCATCTGGAGTTGGCAAAGCCACAATACTCTTATTGGGGAGTTCCAAGATTTTAACTCAATGATGAAGGAACAGGATAGATAGCCAAGTCATGACTATTCCAATGCTGTCCTTGGTGACCTTTCATGCTCCATAAACTTCAACTCATCCAAGGCTCTCCGGACCATATCCTAACCCAAGCCAAGCCCCGCTCACCTATGACACCTTACCTTGTGGACCAACATGTGCTCCCAATTTCTCAATGTCTCCAATTTTAAATTCTCATCCTTGTGTTTAAATCCTTTGAAATCTTTACCCCTCACTATTTCTGGAATTTTCTCTCACTTTGCAACTCTCCCCACACCCTGCACCCCCCCCCCCCCCACAATGGTTGTTTCCTAACTAGACAGAATATTACTTTAAATTACATTGAGGGAGTAGGGCAAGGGAATACATGTTAAAATTAGTAAAAGGCAAATTTAAGCCTAATATCACAAATGTTTCAAACAAAGCCTGACTCCTGGATAAAGTCATATGGCCAAGAATCACTGAAGAACTAACTGGATGTTGCAAAGTGTAGCTATAAACATATCATCAGTGAAAAGAATTAAAAATCTCCATTTCCCTTTGTGCACATTAAAAAGTGCAAAGATCAGCTTAAAACTATGTACAGCAATGTACAATGTCATTCCTTCAGTCCATTTTCTTACTTTGGTTACCTGGGGTGTGAGGGGCTGAATGCTTCTCCTTATTCCAAAGGCTGAGAGGGAAGATGAGAGATTTCTTCACTTTGAAGGTCTTCATGATTTGGGATGCACTACCTAAAAATCTGGTAAAATCAGATCCCATAATCATTTCCATTAGGGACCAGGACTTGAGGACTATTTGCAGGGTTATGGGAAAAAAGCTGGTGTGTGGGATCAAATTGGACATGTCTTTCAAAGAGCTAGCAGAGGCAAGAGGGGCCAAATGGCCTCTTTCTATGATAAAAAGAAAACTGGCATTTATCTAAGCGCATTTCACCTCAGCCCACCCCAAAGTACTTAGCAACCAATTAAATACTTTTGAAGTGTAGTCGCTGTTGTAATGCAGCAAACGCGGCAGCCAATTTTGCGCACAGCATGATCCCACAGACAAGCATGTGGTAATGGCTGGATAATGTGTGTGTTTTGCGCGGTGAGATTCTATATATTGTGAGCTCATGCAGAACATTCTGGCTTCCACGTCGATGGGTTCAATGTATACACGTAATATATGACCAACCGGGGTTACATTGTCAGAGAGGAAACTGGGTCAATTGATTTTCAAAGAGTTCCAGAGGGTGGGAGACAATCACACAACCACCACCCCCCCCCCCCCCCCCCCCACCGGGCTGTGAATCAGGGAGGCACAATGCAGAAAGGGGAGGGGAGGTGGGATCGGTCATCAGTGAGACGCCTCTGAGGAGGTTGAGAGGTCCCCTCTAGATGGTGCTATGCGTGAAGGCAACAGGACACCTGAAGCAATGACGAATTAGGCAGAGACCAGCCTCCAGCCCCCAGTGCAGTGTGAGTCAGCGCAGTACCTGGATCCGAAAGCCGGCAGAAGGAGGGGAGGAGGTAAGCGGCGGGGCAAAGGCAAGGAGGGGATGAAGTGAAATGAGAGCTCCTTCTCCAGGCATGGTCTGCGACTCCCACTCAACACGCCCGTGGAGCCGAAGCTGAAACAGAAGGAGGACCAGCCGTTGCGCAGAGAGGTGGTGGAAAAAAATATATTTACTGGCTCTACTTGCCCGGTTTGCCCCGACACTGCGGATGGCCGCTCTTTCCTCCTGCTAGGGTAGATGTGGATGAAATGAGGAAGACTTTCCTTGTCCCGGAGATCAAGCCTTTGGATCAGTACGATTTTTCAAGAGCCAAGATCGCAGGAAGCCTATCGTGGCTCCTGTCCAAATCCTATGGATCAGGTACATGATTGTTATGGGAGCCTGTTCTCTTATTGTTTGATAGGGAGGTGGGAGGATGAGCGGGGGGGGTGGGGGGAGTGAACAGAGAAATCTCTCCTGGTAATGCGCAACCGGAAGATGGTCTCATTAAAACAAAACTAGCGGCATTGAACCCTGTCCTGCAGTCCCTGAACTCCGAGTTTGGGGTAGAATGTATCAAGCGAGGGGGGAAAGAATCCCATTTTTATTTCAACCCTCCTCCTCCTCCACACCCCCCCCCAAAAAAAAAACATTTACTTGATTTTTTTTAATGGTACCTTTAATTTGCTTTCTCCCTCCCTGCCACCCTCCCTCCCTGTACAGTGAATACATTGGAAGCTCATTTTCTCTGGGTCTTGTGCGGCTGGACCCTCGGCTGCGCTGGTGCTTGATTTATGGGCCATTGTTAACGAGGGCTCCCGAATCAGTTCCAGACCATCATTCGGGGCTGGACGAATCCAAGGCAAAAAAAACCCCACTCATTGTTAAGATCTGCCTCGAACCGTGTGTTTGCGATGCGTTATTGATCTAATGCATTCGGGGCTGAACCATTTAATTAAACTGGTTAAGAGGATTAAGAAGCAGCCCTGAACTGGGTTGGTGTGTGTGTGTTTTCTCTATCTGTCTGTGTCTCTCTCTCTTCGGGCGGGCTGTGTGAAATTAAATGGCCTTATTTATTTATTTATTTGTTTGTTTTTTTGGGGAAGAAAAAAGGCGCTTGTTGACCGGGAATTAAAATAAAATAAACCCATGAACGCATTTCCCTGATTTTTGTTTTTGTAAAGGGACAGGACCCAATGTGTAATTGCAAGAACGCGACCTGGGTGTCGGTTTCACCTGGTGAAATTGACAGCCGGTCGGTTAGAGGCGAGCGGGATTGTAATGGAGTTAGTGCCCCCAGTCCCAACCCCAATCGAGTGACAATAATGGACCTTTATTTTAATCCCTTTTCCGGGCCCGACCCTTGGCTGTTTTGACACGGCGTGATATTATGTTATTGTTTAAGGGGGAAAACAAATGACATGGAAAAATTGTACTTTGATCATGACTCAAGCTAATTGTATAACCAGTTAGGCGAGGTCAACTTGCTCTCTCCCTCTTCAGTGTTGCTTGTTTTATTTTTTTCTTTTCATGCCTGGACATCTGCAGCAATGTGTTTTATTTTAAAGTAGTTTTTTTTAATGTCCTTGATAAAATATGTTTTTCAGTACTTGTAGAATAAAACGTGTTGGGGGCGGGTGGTGTTTAGGTGGTTTGTGCTTCATGGGGAGGATCTGTACAAGGAGAGTGAGTCTGTGTAAAGTTTACAGTTGACTGTGGGGGTGGGGTGGGGTGGGTGGTCCCTGGATTAGATAGCTGCTGGTAAATCATTCCCTCTTGTTTGGCTTTGATTTTTTTTAAGCCTTACCTATTCGAGTTGGGGAAAGAAGGAGGGGGGGGGGTCAATCTTGAGCTGACATTGAGCATCTAACACACGGCCCTTGAGGGGGTGGCGATGCTTTCAGACGATATTATTGATTTGCATTGTTGTTGCAGCAGGTTTATGGGTAAAACTGCAGATCAACCATGATCCAACTGGATAGCAGAGCAGGTTCGAGAGGCCTTCTCCTGTCCTAGGTGACAGTGCATAAGCTGTGTGTGTGCCTGGTATCCTCTGATGACTCAAGTCAGTAAATCAGCGTTTGCTTTGTGATCTAGTATGTATTTTCCCTTGTACCTTACAAGAGGCATATATATTTTAAGAGTCCAGTGAGATATCAGACCTTGCTAAGTGTTGTGATATTAAAAGATAGTTAGGTTTTTGAGGTGAAAAGCAGTATGTAGTATGTTCTGGCCAAGATTCTGAGAGAATCCCCTCATTAACAAGATGGCAGGCCTTCAGAAAAATGGATCTAAATCTTGGATACAAATAATTGTGAAGTGGCATCTCTGACATGTAGTCTGACCAATTGCTCCACTATGGGTATTTTTTATATGCCTGGGAGTATAGATTTGCACTGTGGAAGAAATGGGGACTTGGCCCTGTTCTTGGATCTTTAATTGCACACAAGGAGCTGATTGCCAGCGTATTAATGTTTAGTTTTGACCAAGCTTGTGCGTATCTAAGTGTGAGGGAGGGTTTTTAAGCAACTTCGACTGGGCCAAGGCTTGGTTTGCAGTCGATTGCATGTGACCTTAGTATCTCTGGAGCATTTATGCTTGAAAGTGTTCTTTGAGGCTTTCAGCAGTCCGTGTAATCGCCAAGCTGATGTGGTGTTGAGCTTGATCAGCTGCAACTGGTTACCAGGAAGTATGATGGAGGCCGGGGAATTGGACCCATTCATGTCAGAATTCACTCACTGGTGCCATAGCAAGGTGGCAGGCTTGAAACTTAGGAAGCTCGTGGACTGACTGGTTTAGATATGGAAGACCCGTCATCTTGTTATATGCTTTGGTTCAAGAACATAACCTGATTTAATATTTAATTTCATCACTGTTTTGAATTTGGCTTTAATTATATGTATGTGTATATTAGCCAAGTGATCTGTCTTGCCTTGAAAATCTGTCATTTGAAATTTAAGCAACGTGGTCAATCATGACATGCTTTGATAAACATGGTTTCTCTTTGCATCCAAGTACAAATCAATGTAGACAGAAAATAGGTGCAACAAAATCAGTTCAAATCCCTCTCTGAAACAGTCAGAAGCCTATTTGGGCCTGATCTCAAAAGTTCAAGATCTGACCCCAGCGTTTTCTGATTTCCCTCTTCTCCACCTGCCCTCGAGTTGAAAAGGGTTTACTTGCTACTTCATGCTTTGTCCTGTTGCATTGACCTTCCTTCCTCACCTTGCTGTCCGTTGCTCCTGTCCCATTTCAATATTCCACTCTGGCCTTGGCAAGTGACTTTCCTGGAGGAGCTGGGTCAGGACACATTCCTCAGTGATGGTCAGTGTCTCTATTGGATCACAGTGAGAACATTTCAAGATAGAGCAGAATGGGTTGCTCTGTCTTTGAGTCTCTCACATCTGCTTAGCAAACAGAAGCAGGAGAGAGCAAAGCAGTATTGTATCAGAAAAGGCAGTTGGTCCTGTTTGTGTACAAGTTTCCAGAGAGCAAGTGGGAACTTTGTACAAATGGTCTTGACAGTCGGTACAAAATGTTTTGTCTGTGATTTTTGAGCTATTTTCGTGAAGGAGGGATGAGTGTATTTGACTCGGCTTTGGATAGGCGCAGATATTCGTGTATACATTTTAAAATTTAAATGAGGTCTTATTCACCCAAACCAAGCCAGAGTTGGACTGAACTTTTGAGACCAGCCGTCCCCAAACATACCAGACAAGCTGTCGATGTTGGTTTCTGTTGGTTCCATGGATCATGTGAGATAAGCAGTTGAAGGAGAGTGGGATTGAAGGTATTGTAATGAAATTGTATAGATGGGGGTTAATGCATCAAAAAAAAAACAACTGTCTGTTTTTGTTTGGGTGATGCTGGCAAGGCTATGTTGATCGTCCAGCCCTAGTTGCTCTCCGAAGATGGTGCCGGGCTTTCTTAATACATCGTGATTGCATATAATGTCCTAATCACACCAAGTCCATTTGCTTTTCACCTCTGTTTGCTGATGTAATTGCCTCCTGGTCAAGAAATTGTCATCCTTTGTTTCCAAATCCCTCCGTGGCCTCAGCCCACCCTATCTCTAATTTCCTGCAGTCCTACAATTCTCTGAGGTATCTACGCTCTTCCAATCTTGGCCTCTTGTGCGTCCCTGATGTTAATTGCTCCACCTATGCTGGCTGTGTGGACCTTAATTTCTGTAATTTTCTCCCTTTCTGCCACGCTACCTTGCTTTCCTCCTTTTAAGGCACCCCTGAAAACCTACCTCTCTGAGCTAATATCTCTTTATGTGGCTCAGTGTCGTTTTGTTTTATGATACTGCTTCCTGAGAGGTGCCTGAAGTGCCATATAAGTTCTTGTATAACTGAATGATTTGTTCAACTTCAGATGACGTTTAGAATCAGCTTGGTAGACGACTTACATGTAGATCAGATGGGGCATGGGATTTGGGTTCGTTTTCCAGAGGGGGAATGTTCGTGAGTCAGAGCTTTGTGACAATTCTGCAACTTGTGTGGTCATATTCTGTGCAGCCCACTTATTTCTAAGTTTATTGACTTCAGTTTGTCAACCTCCATGCTTGCTCAGTACCATGATCGCTATACTTTTGTACCCTGTGGGAATAATGGTTCTTTTTTTCCCCTAATTTTTAATGAATGATTGCGTAGCTAATGAGCTTTGAGATCATGTTAACTTATTTGTTATCTTGTCTATGGTGGTAGAAGAATTGTAAGGGTGGTGGGTAGAATCCATTGATCGCAGCTGAGCGTTGCCTTAAATTTTGTTAATACATTCATTCATGGGATGTGGGTGTTGCTGGCTGGCTAGGTCAGCATTTATTGCCCATCCCTAATTGCCCTCGAAGGTGGTGGCGAGCTGCCGCCTTGAGCCGCTGCAGTCCATGTGGTGTAGGTACACCCACAGTGCTGTTAGGGAGGGAGTTCCAGGATTTTGACCCAGCGACAGTGAAGGAACAGCCGATATGTTTCCAAGTCAGGATGGTGAGTGACATGGAGGGGGTTTTCCAGGTGGTGGTGTTCCCATGTATCTGCTGCCCTTGTCCTTCTAGATTGGTAGTGGTCGTGGGTTTGGAAGGTGCTGTTGAAGGAGCCTTGGTGTGTTTCTGCAGTACGTGTTGTGCCAGAATTCTTGTTCTTGAAGTAGAGAAAGTTAAAGGGTGAATTTAAAAAGGTGCTCAAAATCATGAGGGATTTTGAGAGATTAAATAAGGAGACATGGTTTCTGGACCAGGATGGTCAGTAACCGAAGGGCACAGATGTAAGCTAGTTGGCAAAAGAACTGGGGGAGATGAGGATTTGCTTCACCAGAATGAGTTATGATCTGGAATGCAGTACCTGAACGGGTGGTAGAAGCAGTTTCAGCAGTAACCTCCAAAGCAAAGTGGATAATACTTAAAGGGAAACACTTGCAAGTCTGTGGTGGGGAGGGGGGAGGGGAGTTGTGGGGAATAAATAGATGTCCCTTTTTAAAAAAAAAAGGCTGGCAGTGGCATGCTGGCCTGAATGGCCTCTCCTTGTGATTCTATGATAATTAGATTTCCTGGTTAATGAAGACACGGTGTTACTGCCAATCGCTATATGCACTGTATCCAATCATTGTGTTTTTAATCTTGAAAGATGGCTTCAGAGTCTGATTGTGAGAATGAATATGAGAGGTGTTTGGTCTGGTCCACTTCCATCATCATGTTACTTGTGCAAATTGCTCCACTGCGAGGAACATGTTCTTGGGCAAAAACTTTGTCAAGACATCTTCAGGGGGAGAAACAAACGGTTTTAAAGTGAGTGTTAGTCAGTGGATTTATTCTTGCTTCTGTATAATTTAAGGAACTCAAGCTAACCTGAGACAGGTTCTATATTCAGAAAGCTGGGAGGTGAAGGGGGAGCAGATCCAATTACTCCTGGTGCACTCCCTGAAGGTAGATTTCAAACCATCTTATCGCAGATATGTCCTCCAAAAGGCTGAGTTTTGGTTTGAGGGGAACTTGGAGAGGGATCTTAATTGTTGGGAATGATCCTGAGTAACATCAATTGGGGAAGTATCTTGATGAATATTTTTCTTCCTGCCCCTGCATCTCCAATGATTGAGGGGTGGGTTGGGGGCTGGGTAGGTATCACCTGGTGATTTTGTTAAAGATTTGTTGAGGACAGTGAAAGTTTCTTGGAGGGAGGAGACCTCTCTGTACTGAGATCCTACAAGAAATGAAAAGCATCAATTAAGATCCACTGGATAAAGTTAGTCAATGCTTGGAAGGGTTCCATTGCCCCAGAAATGGTTTAGGGAATTAATCCTGATATAAAGGTTCTTTCTATTTTATTACTGCATTTGAAGAATATTAACTGATCCTCTATTCAGTATTTTATGATCAAATACCAGGACAGAATGTAGTGAGGCCAAACTTGTGACCATTTCCTTTTCCCATGTGGTCACCACTCTGGCTTTAGCTGTCTTGCACACTGTCCACAGTCTGTTCTCTCACTGACTACTACAACAACAAATTTTATTTCTATAGCATCCTGAATGTAGTAAACTGACCTAAGGGGAGTCAATGCGTGATTATCAAAACACAATTTGATATCGAGCTACCTCTTTTAGGTAGCCTAGAGCTAATTTCAATACAGAAATTGACTCCATTTTATAGTATCCTGATGCCTATAAGAATTTGTACTACATCAATCAATGGTGTGTTCTGTGCTCTTGGAAGATTTCCTACTGCTTATGAATTATCCTGCTTGCCTCTACCTAGAGCATTTGAATTATTCAGGCCTCTTTTTAATCCTTGAAAATCCGCCTTGTTTAGTCTTCCCTGACCTGCAGAAGCAGGATTTGACTGCAGTTGGGCTTTGATTACATTCATGGAACCGGAGCATTTTACAGCACAGTGTGCTCCTGTGCTGGCTTTCTGAAGAGCTTTTCACTTGGGCTTGTTCCCATGCTGTTGAACTTTTTATTTTTCAAATTGCTTTAGAAAAGGGAGATGGAAACTTATTCAGAGTTATTCTTCTGCTATTTTTTTTGCGATGGCGAATTCTGCATCCTTCCTCTGTATTACTCCTTGAGTTTATATTTTTTAAAAGAAGCTTTTAGACAGTTTTTCATTTAGTGATCTTAAATTTATACCTTCTAATTAATGACTTGGTGACTAGTGGAAATAATTTGCCCTTTATTTACCTCAGCAAATCCCTTCATAATATCAATCTTTTTATTCTAATTAAAAATCCCAGTTTCAAGTGAAGCGCTTTTGAATTCAGTTCCCCCATCATTATGCGACTGGTATACGTGGTCATTTGAAATGTAACTGTAACACCAGGAAATCCATCCTTTTTACACCGAACAGTTTCTATCTCTTGCCTTTTCCAGCCCTCCACAGCTGCAATAACTCTGACTTTACAAAACAAAGAATTCAGATATCCTCCTAAATACTGTTCACCTTTAGTTCAGCTTTTCAAGCTCTCTCAAAATGGGCGAGGTATTCCGCTACCCTCGTCGTGTACCTCTAATAATAATTTAGTATAATTACTGCCTGTGGGCAAAGGAGACGATGAATTGTGGGAAGGCATTAAGCAACAAAGGAAAGTCATTGGTTTGTTGTTTTTTTCTAAATTAAACCAGTTATCTTGATTTGAATGGTAAATTGAACTAACCAGAGACTGTTTTGAGACTATTGAACAGAGCTTAATCCTTGATGCCCCTTAAATCAGTGAGTGTGTTTGTTACTAATAGCAATATTCTGTAATGTTTCATGTATCTGAATCACATCAAGGTACATAGACTTCAAATGTAGTCTAACCTCATTCTCAGTTGCATTGTCTCCTGCTCATTCTTTCTCAAGACCTCAAAATTTTGGAATTCCTCATCCTTAATGCCTCCCCATACCTGGAGTCTTTCTTTTTGACGAGCTTCAGCCTGTTAAAACTAACACTACCCACCACTTACATCCTTTAGTCTGTTATATTGTCTAATTTATCTTCTCTCCTCATTCAGTCACACTTTTCAGTGTTGGTGGAGACCTGTGCTCAAAGCCCCGGCCATTTTACTTGGCTTCTCAATTTGGAGAAATGTTTATTTTGATTCTGTCGAGTTGAGATCACCCGGCACCTCTTGCGATTGTCTTGATTCTGTTTCAATCGATTCCTTATCTCAGTGGAGGATGAGTTCTTGTCAAAAGTCCTCAATCAATAAAGTCAAAAGTTCCTGGCCAGTGTCATCCTCTTGGTGGTTGGTGGGAGTGGGTTGTGGAATGGTCGATAAGTGGGGTTCAAGCAGAAGTAGCGGTGGAAGATTGTACCCAACACTGCCCTCGGTAATACTGTGTCTGACTACCTGGAGAGCGTTGTGGAACATCTAACTGTTGATGTTGCTCGTGACTGGTTCATAAATGGAATCTGGAAGAGTAGCAATTTCATTGTGAGGAAACCTGGGTTTTTTAATTTAATTTGTTTTTTTGAGGCAGATGCTAACTAAAACACCCTGAACTGAAAGGGAAACAGAACAGGTAAACATAGAAAGGAAACTAACCCTCCTAGTTTCTAAGAAAGCAAAGTAAGGCTTAGAAACCCAAATCTCTGGTAAATTGAATTTGTTTGCAAGATATAAAAGGACACAGATCAGTCCAAGCTGGGCAGTGGCAGTTGATGAGTCCACTGGTGCAGTACTAGCAAGCCGAAGAAGACCAAGGCTAGATCCAGAAGTTGAGAATAAGCAAAGATATAGTTGCTGCAGCTGTTTCTGTTCCTCAAAGATGATATTGGATCTATATCACCCAGACCGAGGTGAGCAGATTTTGCAGATGTGTTCCATTTGTGATGAAGACTGTGTCTGTGGAGTTCTCTTTGTTGTGTGCTCCTTCAGCTGGGGATCAGACTAGCTCCTAGAAGGAGAGGAGCTTAAATTCCTCGTGCGAAAGAGGGAGTTTGAAGGACTGTGATTGATTGAGTGTGGGTGTGTGGAGTAGTGATATCTTGATGCACAACAGCTTGCATTTATATTGTGCCTTCGTCGTGAGGAGCATTGTCAAGTTTGACACCAAGCCACGTAAGAATCTATTAGGACTGGTGACCATCAAAGTGGAAGGTTTTGCATGTTAACTGGATCCACACCTGTTGAAGTCAAAATTAAGACACACAGCCTTTCTTTGCAGAGAGAGTTTATTGACTTTGTTCAATGTCAACATGACTCACCAACACCCAGTGTCCCAGCTATCCCCTATTTGTGTTCGAATAACCACCGCCTGTTTCCCTTAATATAATTAATGTTAACAAACTGCAACAATGTAATTGACAAGACATTGGCATCTTAAAAGGGAAAAGAGAGGTTTAGCAAATGAATGCCAATGCTTTGTGTGACCACCACCATTGAAAATCGGAGGTTTGCAAGATGCCAAAATTGGAAGAGAGCAAAGATTTCAGGATTGTTGGACTGCAAGAAGTTACAGAGATAGAGAGGGATGAGGCCATGGAAGGATTTGAAAACCAGAATAAGAATTTAAAAATTGCCAGACCGAGAACCATTGTAGATCAGTGAGCATAGGAGTGGTCATTGAAGGGGTCTTGGTGCGAGTTTGAATGCAGGCAGCCTGAGGTTACCATTGGCCAGAAACTGAACTGGAACAGCTATATATAAATACTGTGGCTACAAGTCTAGGAATCCTGTGACGCGTAACTTACTTCCTGACTCCCCAAAGCCTGTCCACCATCTACAAGGCACAAGTCAGGAGTGTGATGGAATACTCCCCACTTGCCAGGGTGAGTGCAGCTCCTACACTCAAGAAGTTCAACACCATTCAGGACAAAGCAGCCCTCTTGATTGGCACCACATCCACAAACATTCACTCCCTCTACCACTGACGCACAGTTGCAGCAGTGTGTACCATCTGCACGATGCACTGCAGCAACTCACTAAGGCTTCTCGGACAGCACCTTCCAAACCCACGACCACTACCATCTAGAAGGGCATGGGAATGTAGACTGTATAAAAGCCATCTTAACAATTTGCTTCTTAACTCCACTCTCACCCTGGAAAACCAGGTGAAAAAACTGATCTCTTTTACACCTGGCTACAAAGAAAATCTAACAGATGTATGTTGAACTCTGACTAAGTGGCTAAAGAATATTAGAAAAGCAGCTAAAGATTTGTGGGAGTTTGAATATTTAACTCCACCAAGATTCAGGTGGTGCGCAGCTGGGGCAGCTAATAAATATCTGTGAAGATGTTCCATGACCTCTGGATGCTCCAAGCTTTGTCAACTAAGTACTTAGTTCAAGTTTTCTCATGTCTATTCACTTATATGAGCATCACCAACATTTATTGCCCATCCCTAACTACCCTTAATGGAGTGATTTGCTGGACCATGTAAGAGGGCAGTTAAGAATTGACCATGCTGATGCTGGTCTGGAACCATGTAGATAGTCCAGACAGAGTAAGGATGGCAGATTTCCTCCCCTGAAGGGCTTTGGTGAATCAGGTGGGGTTTTCCGAAGGTGTGACTTCCTGTTGTGATGTAGTTACAATGGCAGCCAATTTACGCACAGCAAGGTCCCACAAACGGTACTATGCTGGAGACCGGATCATCTATTTTAGTGGTGTCAGCTGAAAGATGGATCTTGGTCTTGTATCCCAGCCGCAATAGCACAACCACAATGTTCTGATCAAATAAGTGAGCAATGCGCTATAAGCCACATTGGTGAACAATGCATCAAGTTGATTTCTTACTCTTTTTGAAATGTGTGCTGGATATTGCCATCAAGCATGCCAGGTCAAATTCATCACAGATTAGTCAGAAACTGTAATTCTTCCTCACCGCCTGTAAATACCAATCCAAGCTGTAGCAATAGAGGAATTAAATGTCTGAAGGCCTCTAGCATTCAATGGAAAAAGCCCCTCCATTACCTCACAGCAATGTAATCCAATTCCACAAAATTGAAATGATTTCTGCAAGGAATTCAGCAGTTCTGCTACTGGAGATGATCTGTATCTATACTGTTAGCTGTCGTATACAGAGACCACACTCCACATCAAATCCTGTGCCGGAGGGTTTAATGGACTAAATTTCTCAACAGGGAGAGATTTTTTTTTTAAATGTCCTACAGTCTTTGAACAACTGGAGCTTTCTGGAAAGCTTCCTGATTCCCACATGTGGTCGTGGCAACTACTGAACTGCAACTCAGTTTACAAATACCCCATTGTACACTCATTTGATTAAAAGAGTCAACTTGAATTTATATAGCTCCTCTCAAAACCTCAAAGTTTTCCTGTCACAAAACCTTTTATCTCCAATTAATTACTTAAAAATGATGAGGCCACTGGAGGAGTCACACCAATTTGCGCACAGCAAGCTCCCACCAATGGCAATATGACCAGATAATCTGTTTTGTGATAGCATTTCAGGGGCATTTGGAAGAAGTTCTCTGCTTGCATTTGAAATAAGTTCGTGGATTTTTTTTTTTGGAATCCACCTGAGTCTTGGTTTAGCATCTCATCTGAATGTTGGCACCTCTGCCAGTGCCTCAGTGCTGCACTGGAGTGCCAGCTAAGATGATAGGGTTGAAATTTCTGGTATGGGGCTTGAACCCAGGATCTCATCGCTTGGATATGAGTGCTCCCAGCAAAAAGATCCCATGACCTTTTTCAAAAAGAGCAGGAGAGTTCTGCCTGTCATCCCTCATCCAACAGCAGTAGGGGAGTATCTGATCATGGCTTATGGCTCTTGCTGTGCCACAAAAATTGGGTACTACATTTCCCACATTACATGTACACATGCTCCAGAAAAGTACTTAATTGGCCATAAAACACTTTGGGGAATAGTGAGATTGTGAAAAGCACTATATAAAAATAAGGGGTCACCCATTTAAGACAGATCAGGAAAAACATATTTTCTCAGAGGGTCTTTGGAACTCTTCTTCCAAAGGGTGGTGGAAGCAGAGCCTTTGAATATTTTTAAGGGGGAGCTAGCAAAGAAAGGGTGTGTCGACAGGAATGTGGAGTTCAGGTTAAAATTAGTTCAGCCATGATTTTTTTTGAAAGGTGGAGCAGGCTCGAGGGGCCAAGTGGCCTTAGCTCTGCTCCTAATTTGTATGTTCGTTTAGTGTAGAGGAATCCAACATGATGTTAGAGACAATAAGGCCCTTGATTGGGTTGGGGGGAGGTGTGGTTGCTCAGTGAGGAGTGTCCATGTTTGGTATCACTTCATAGGCTGTACACTGCAGACCTCAGAACAAAGTGATCCTGCACCTTCTACCCTTACAGTACTGTACATGATTTACATTTGGCGCAAATTCCTGGTCCTGCTGTTGGACTCCTTTTGTAGCCATCCTTCAGTATCTAGAGCTGCTCCAAGTTTGTCCATTTATGACGTGTACACATTTCTGTTTAGTCGATGCATTTTGTGCTGGAATCAGGATTTTAGTAAGCTGCTGAGTTTTAACGCCAGCCAATCTGGGGGCTGTAGCATGGCATCCTTCCTTCTATCGCCACGTCCCTCCCTATCTCTGCTAATTTCTTCCCAGCCCCGCAACCCTGTGAAAACTGGGCGCCCCTGTGACTCCAGCCTATTGATCACTTCCCCCATTGCTGGACATACCTTCAGCAACCTAAGCCAGGAGTCTGCAGCCTGTGACTCTGGAGCCACGTGCAGCTCTTTAATATATCATTTGCCATTCCCAACCTTTTCCAGATGGATCACGTTAACATGAAAAGGCCTTAAAAAAAAAGCGTCAAGTCAAAAAGAAGTAAGAGCTGTCTTTTTGTTGTGGAGATAAAAGGCTAATCATTATGCTGCACTTTACAATTTCAAAAGATGATTTTAACAAAAACCATCATTGTGCTGTATAAATCTGTTTGAATGGTGTAGCTACACTGTGGCTATAGATAATGCCTTATGGCTGCAACCATTATTGTTTCTAATAGAGCTGAGATGATAAATTATCCTGTGCTGTTAGAAGTTATATTTATCACAAATCAATCATAGAAAAAAAATAGTTTTTAATTCTACGCATCTTTTAGGTTTGTTTTAAGGATGACCTTACCGACAACTACATCAAAGTAAAAATGTCAGACTTGGGTCCATTATAATTTTTTCCCCTAAAGGCGACACGGATTCAATGCATGTATTTTATTAAATATTTATGCAAATTCTGCATTCTATCTGGGACACTTGGCAATTTGGTTGGTTTAGAGAAGCTGAATTTTCATCTTACTGCTCCTAATAATTTCTACTGTAGGCAAATTCTTTTAAAAAGGCTCATTAGTAAAAGTGTTGCCGAACCCTGATCTAGTTCTTATGCTCTGGGGCATCTCTCCGACTCTTTCAAACCTTTGACCAAGCGTTTTGTAATCCCTCCTACCACAACCACCTCTCTTTGGCTCAGTGTCAATTTTTGACTGACACTCCTGTGGAACACCTGAGGTCATGTTTCTATATTAAAGGCACTATGTAAATGCAGTTTGTTCTTTCATCTAAACGTTCTTTCAGTTCATCACTTCAAACCCTTGGCAAGAGTGCATTCTGACAAAAATGATCAGTTTTGCATGATTTCCTATAGTTTGTAGATTTTGGATTGTTTGGAATTCTTATTCTGAGCATTAAAAAAATGGACAATGGCCAAGGTTTTCACCTGAATGAGGAAACAATGGGCTGTGACTCGGTTTGTTCCAATGCCTGATTTGAATTGGAACCATATTCTACTTGGTGACCTTTTCCCTTTTGCATGAAAATATTACAAGGTAATTTAAAAAAAAAAAAAAAATTTGCAAGCTATCATATTGGGACAGCAGTCAACAAAAGTGAAATGATTAATCCTTCTATCTATTTCTTCACTGCAATTAATATTCTGAAGATATTGTTTCCTGCCCTTCTTGCGGGATTAGCCCTTTTCTCTCTCTCACGCTCTTCCTTTACTCTCTCTCCTATCCCTCCCCTCTACTGTACCCTATTAAATCATGTTGAACATGAAGTGATGGACAGAGACCTTTGGCAGGGTTGAGAACAATAGGCAAGATTAAAGCAGTCACCTCTCCCACCCTGAAGCAGGAATTCCCAATTCAGAATCAGTTGGGTAACATCCGAACTGGCATCTGACCTTACAGATTTTTTTTGTGAAAAAATACTTTATTTATAAAATATCTGGAAGAACACTACAAAACATTTCTAAATGGCCATCACAAAAAGTGCAATCAGATTCAACTTTTACACAGGGATAACGAGGTGCTTCAGCACAATCAATGAATATTACATTCATTCCAATGTGATCATCACAGGCAATCAGACAGTGCAATGATATTGAAGTTATCAACATACATCATGTTGCACTCTGAGATGCTTCAATACAATTAGTATTTGATGCATACATTCATTGGTGAGCTGTACAGGCACCTGGCCTTACAGATAGTGTCAGAATGACTACACCCTACGAAAGGTGGGCCTGTGGCTGTTGTGTGACTGTTGCTGTTGTCAATAATAATGATATTCTGGTGATTGTTACTGAGTGAGGACTTGGTGCTTAGGCACTCCCAATGGTTTATCCCCCCCCACCCCCCAGCAGTTTGTTTAGAGCTGAAATCAAAAAAGGGGGATGGTAGTACAAAGTCTGCGACTAGTTTTTCTGGAAACTGAGGAGGGTGTGGGAATATTTAAATGACACCTTTTGCCCTGTTGAACACTTCAACTTTTGTGTCGCTGAAGTGCGGAGGCAGCATTGTGTTAACACAGCAGGAAGTCTGAGCACCTTGGATCAGTTGAAAACAGGTTCATGGTTTTGTGGTTTCGAGACGTGAGGTTGCACAATAGGCTGCTAAGGGGAGATGTGTTGGCGCTGTTCAGAATGGAGGGGCTTCAACAGAGTAAATCAGGATAAACTGTTTCCACTGGCAGGAGGATGGGTAGCTAGAGGATGCGGGTAATTGATAGTTGGTTGGGAATTGGGGGAAGGATGAGAATTTTTAAGCAGTAAGTTGTTGTGACCTCGAATGCGTCACCTAAAAGGGCAGTGAAAGCAGATTCATCTGTAACTGTTGAGGGAATTGGATATATTATACTTGGAAAGATTTGCACATTTCCAAATTTGGAATTGAGTGGTAGAGTAAAATTAATTGATTGGAGAGCTCTTGGAAAGATGGGCTGAAGTGCTGCCTCCTGTATGACTCTCTAATAATATTCCGAGTTCTCTCTGCCTATTCAGATGGATGTCACAGACCCCATGCTGTTATTTGAAGAAGAGCATGTTCTTCTGAGATACTGGAGCTGAATACACTGGAGAGAGAAAGTCAAGGGACTATTGGTTTGATTTTTAATAGGCAATGATTATTTCCCCTGGTTAGTGTTGTTGGGATTAGTTGTCGAGGTAGGTTTGGATTAGGATTATTTTTAGGGGTGTAAAGTGAGAAGTAGAAGAAACCTTTCCAAAGCTGTGAGAATATTCACTTTGTTCCCACAAGAAGCGACTAAATCAGAAAAAGTTTAAGAGGGAGTTCGATAAACGATTTGGATAGGGGGCGTGGGATGTTAATGGTTGGTTGTGCACTCTCCCATACCTGCGTTTTCTTGCACCCCACACACCATTATACCAGCACCATTTCTGAAGAATTAGCTGAGCCATTCCTTCAGCTGCCTGCACCCTGAGCTCTGGAATTCCGTCTCTAAATCTCTCCGAGCCTCTACTTCTCTCCTTTTTAAGAATTTCCTTAAAATCTATCTCTTTGATCAAGCTTTTAATTATCTGTCACAATATCTCGTTTATGGTCCAATTCTCAAACTGGTAATGCTCCTGTGATGCTGGGATGTTGCATTTTAGTATATAAATGTTCAAGGGCACCGATAATTCAAACCCATGGCTGTTGCAAAAGACAGGATTCCACAATGCCAAACAAGTGTCATCGCAACCTCACTGCTTTGGCTGTTGGTGCTGACCCTGTGCATTGGCAGGTGTGGAAGACGCCAGTGTGAGATACTCACTCTGATTCCATGCATTGACACATGGGCCCTGAGGCGCTACCGTCTCACATACCCAGCGAGTATCCAGAAGAAAACTGATGCTCCTGTTTTGGTAAGCAACGCCTGGTTCATTAACTCATTATCTGGTTTGTCAAGTTGGTGCTGAAATTAGTAAGTTGGAGCTTGCATTAAGGGTTAGACTATACACAAAAGCAAAATGCTACAGATGCTGGAAATCTCAAATGTAGATAGAAAGCGGTGGAAGCACTTAGGCCAGGCAACGTTGGAGGAAGGGAGAAGAGATTCGTAAGGAAAGGTAGGAGTAGGAGTAGGCCATGCAATAAGATGGCTGATCTGATTGTTGTATTGAGTCCAATTTCTTGCCTGTCCCCATAACCCTTGACTCCCTTGTGGATCAAAAATCTGTCTAACTCGGCCCTGAATATATTCAATGGCCCAATTATATTGACTCTCTGGGTGGAACCTATTCCCATTTCATAAGCCTGCACTCTTAACCAGCGAGTTTCAGCTTTTAAGTGACATGTTCTGGGACTGAAACAAAGAATTTTTTTTTCTCCCTCTTCATCTGTCCAGTTCTCATTTCCTGTTTGATGCAGTTGAGTTCAGTAGGAAATGGCTGAATGACCTGCCAAATGGGTTTCTGTTTCCTGTGCTTTGGCTGCTCATAGTCACAAGGTAGGGGATTTGGTTGGGAACTGGTGGGGGCAAAGGGGGCAAACAAATATCAGGACTCAGCTGAGCTACTGGATGTTTATTTTCTGGGAGGGGGGCTGTGGGGAAGGCAGTGGCATTGGGTTCATCTGCCAACCATGTGATGCTTTCGTTCGGGTTCGTCTGCAAATTCTTCTGAATAAATGACCACACTTCAGACATACTTCATTGGATGCCAAGCGCTTTGAGACATCCTGAAGTCATGAAAGGTGCTATGTAAATGCAGGTCCCTTGTCTCTGGGACTTGTTTCTGATTTTTTTTTCTCTTCTGAATTCATTATCTTTCAATAAGGCACCAGCAATTTTCTGATCCCGTGTTTAGTGTGGTTATAATGGAGGAGCCACAATCCTGAGATGTTTAGACTTTCTTTATCCACATTTTCTATCCTTCCAAAGACCTGGGCCTGTGCTGCTTTTTTTTTTTGCATTGTGGGTCCATGGCATTGTCTTCTGCTATCTACAGTGGCAGACACTTCTCCCATAGTAAAAACAGAATTACCTGGAAAAACTCAGCAGGTCTGGCAGCATCGGCGGAGAAGAAAAGAGTTGACGGTTCGAGTCCTCATGACCCTTCAACAGAACAGTTCTGTTGAAGGGTCATGAGGACTCGAAACGTCAACTCTTTTCTTCTCCGCCGATGCTGCCAGACCTGCTGAGTTTTTCCAGGTAATTCTGTTTTTGTTTTGGATTTTCAGCATCCGCAGTTTTTTTTGTTTTTACTTCTCCCATAGTGTTGCCAATCCTCCAGGATTGCCCTGGAGTTTCCTGAAATTAAAGACGGGCTTCAAGGATACTGCTCCAAGTATCCCAGTAGAAAAACCATAGAAGTTCCTTTTCTTTCCCCCCTCCCTTTTAAAAAAAAATGTTAAAATACATATGCTTTTGTTTACTAAGTATAAACATATTGGACATATTGGGGAAGGGATGGAGGTTGCTTGACCTCCCAGAAACATCCTATTGAGTAATGGAGTGTTGCTCACTTGCTGATTGGTGTAGGAAAGTGGGTGTATCACAAAGATTGACATGATGAACAGCCAATGGGAGTATGGGGACAGGGTGGATGGAAGCAGGAGGTCACATGATAGATCCAGGAATATATTCAGCCCGAGTTGGCAATTGTCTGTGATTTCAAGCCCAATTCCTAGGACAGAGGGTCGTGGATCTAAGCAGAGATGACGTGTATAGGAACTTTATTTACAATGCTTTAAAATGCTTCTCGCAGCTTCCAGCTCTTTCTACAGTTTGGTTACTTTCCCCTGTGTCCTCACCCAGGCTTAACCAATTGAGCATAGTGAGCATCAAACAGACTCAGTCAAACACAGAGCAATTGAATGACAGAGAGGGGAGAAAGACCACATGACCTAATTCTGAAGGAGGCTACCTTTTAAGAATAAAGCCATCTCGTATCCCGAGTTCCTCCCTCCCAATTTCTGACAGATGCTGTAACGTGAGCAGAAGACAGCAAGAGATGTGCATCACATTTAACATAGCAGAGCCTGCAGGTGCACTGTGTAAAGTTATAAATTATTCACGTTGAAAGCTTTGGGTTATTTATTATAACATAGTTTCAAAAGTGAGGGAGAAGCGGAGCGGATTCAGCAACAAACCAAACATCCTGGATCTCCAGTGTTACAGCATGTGACTAAGGGTTCAGGGATTCTGTTCCTGCCCATTATCTCAATATGGTTACACGCAATCTGCTGGGCGAGAGAGTGGCCCTCACTAGCTCCCAATTGGAATTATGTCACAGAGGCAGATTGTGACCTTCCAAGAACTACTGTAACTTTGATTCATTTGCAGTGTTATGCCCGCACTTTATCTCTTGGCATTTTCGGCATTTCTACTGGCAATTTAGCAGCTGGCCTTGGAAGGATGGTGTAGCCATGGTAACATCCAGAATTATTTGATTGCATGGATTACAACAAGTAATTCTTTTTCTCCCTCCACCCTCCCACTTGATTCATTTGAGCAACTCTAGCTGCTGAGTGGCCCGGATTGGCAACTCAACTAGGAAATGCATCACGAGCCAATGCACACGCATACCCTTCCTTCTTGTGATCAGGAAACCCTGGCTGATAACATTTCTCTTGGCCTGGAGGTGCAGCGGACAATTGGAGATCCCTGAATTGCTCTGGTTTGGAGGCGACAACTCCCCCTGGATCTGGGATCGATTGGGAGCTGCCCACTCGGTCTGCACGGTGGTTGTGAGCTTGCCAACATTGCATCGGGGAGCTCAAATTCATTGACCCCACCCCCAGCTCAGTATAGCAGCACTTGTTGCATAAAGGGCAGGAGGTTCTGAAAATAATTCTGGCTCTAGTTTTGCCCCTCTGTCATTTCTCTGACTGAACAGGCTGCCAATTCCTGACCTAATTTCCTTTTCAACTTGATGTGCCTCTTTTTTTCTCTCCCTCATTCATGGGAAGGGGGCGTCGCTGGCCAGAGCAGCATTTATTGCCCATCCCTAATTGCCCTTGAGAACCGAGTGGCTTGCTAGGCCATTTCAGAGGGCAGTTAAGAATCGATTACATTGCAGTGGGCCTGGAGTCACATGTAGGCCAGACCAGGTAAGGAGATTAGCGAACCAGATGGTGTTTTATTTTACGACAATTGACAATGGCTTCATGGCCGTCATTAGGCCTTTAATTCCAGATTTTTTCTTTTATTGATTTCAAATTTCACCATTCGAACTCGGGTCACTAGGGCATTACCCTGGATTACTAGCCCAGTGTGACAATACAACTATGTCCCTATCTTCCCAGTACTTTTGTGGTGTTTCGACAGCTGTGCTATGGAGATTGTTAAACATTTGCTTAGTACTGTTCTTTTTAACTTTGCACATTGCTTTCCTTGACTATTGCCTCTTGGGAGAAAGTTTCCTGTCGCTGGGATTCCCAGTGACAGTGGATAGATCACTGTTTGTACTCACTCTTAGATCACTGTGTGTACTCACTCTGTCACCATCTTTTTACAATGGCCTTTTGCTGCAATTGTTCAAATTCCCTGTTCGGTGGATGTCCAAGATATCGGCACTGTTTCGAAGAAGAGCAGGGGAGTTCTCCCCAGTGTCCTGGTGAATATTTATTTCTTGGCTAACATCGTTCAAAAAGAACGTTCAGTTGTTATTCTCATTGCTGTTTGTGGGAGCTTGCAGTGCTCAAATTGACTGCCGCGTTTTCCACTTTAAAACTGTCACCATGCTTCAGATGTATGTTGTTGGCTGTAAAGCTCTCTGCAGTGTCCTGAGGTGGTGCAAGGTGCTGTACAAACGCGAGTTGCTCTAAAGATTTGGAAGAGGAGGGGATTAATGAATGATTTGCTCTGTCCAGTGAGATACTGGAGGGGCCGCAGATTGAACGTGTCAGCACCTGGTGATACAGACAAGAGATTGAGAGTAAAAATTGGAATAGGGGATAGAAATCACCCCCTGGTTGGAGCTCGCACCATCAGGAGCGTGGAAAGGAAAGGCTGTTAGTCACTCGTTCACAATTAAATAATTCTATTTCCCCTCACTTTGGAGGCTTTGGATACCTTCATGGTAACACATTTCCCCTGTTTGGCACCAAGTTACGCTGGTCACAACTGACAATCTGAGTGACACTCTTATTTCTGATTGTAGGAGGAGTTAACTTTTGATTCATTCAACTTAAAATGAGCCGCTCCCTGAAGGATGCAAAAACAGATCAAATTCAAGCTAAACTGAGTAGGAAATTTGGAAGCTGAATCTAACTGTTGGTATGGTTCCAATCTACATGGGCCAAATCCTTTGCCGCCTCCTCATCTAAACAACTGGGAATTGAGGAGAAACTTGTTTTACCCAGCAAGTGGAACATATTACCCACGAGGAGCTGTTGAGGTAAATCACAAGTGTGTGAGGAAAGGGGAATGGGAGATTACGCCTTCTAACTGTACAGTGAGGAGATAGCTTGGTGGTGAGGACACGGGACCAGCAATCCCAAGGCCCACAGCAGCTGGAGGAATTTGAATTCCATTAATAAATCTGGAATTGAAAGCTAGTCTGTCATGGTGACCATGATTTTTTTTATCTTCATTCAAGGGACATGGGCTTCACTGGCTAGGCCAGCATTTACTGCCCATCCCTAATTGCCCTTGAGAAAGTGGTGGTGAGCTGTCCTCTTGAACCGCTGGAGTCCATGAATGATGGCTATTGTATCAATTGTCATAAAAACCCATCTGGATCACTATAATGTGCTCCAGGGAAGGAAATCTACCACTCTTACCCAGTCTGGCCTACGTGAGACTCCAGACCCACAGTAAGGTGGTTGACTCTGAACAGCCCTCTGAAATGGCCTAGCAAGCCTCAGTTCAAGGGCAATTGGGGATGGGCAATGAATATGGCTTTGCCAGTGACACAGAGGGAGGCCATTCTGCCCATCGTGCCTTTGTGTGAACCTTTTTTTTATTCATTCATGGGATGTGGGCTTTGCTAGCAGAATGGCCTCCTTCTGTGCTTATAGCATTCTTTTAGAGGTAAAAGCAATTGACTTGAATTTTGAGTTTGTGCAATTCATAGTGGGTGCTATTGAGGGCTGCACAATTAAATGATTAACCAGATCATTATGCAAGTGACCTGGAGGCTTGTTTCAGTCAAGGTTGCCTTCTACATAATGAAGGGAAAATAGCTGACAATAGTTCCAGCAATATTTATTTTGTACTCTTGGAGATATTTATTCAACACCATAAAGGGATAACGTCGCAGTAACATGTGGGCTCTGGGATCTGGGTCCAATGCCAAGCTGGAGTGAAAGTGTTTCTTCTGTCTTAAAGGTCATGAATTTGACAGGAAGGGGCCAGCGGAATATTGGAACAAATTGAGGAAAAGCAAGTTACAAGCCTACGATTGTTTAATTTTTAGGTCTACAGGTCAAATTTAAAAACAAAGGCTTTAAAGAAAATCGCACAGAGCGGTTTTAAAAATTTCCGACTGCCTTCGCTCTGAAGTGCCCTTGGCCAAAGAGGTAGATTTTAAGGGGAGCCTGAAAGGAGGGAAGAGATTTTCGGGACGGAAATTCAGAGCCTGGTGTCCAGGCAACTGAAGGCATGGCTGTCAATTGTGGAGCCTGAAATCGAGATATGCATTGAGATCGGAGTATGAGACACACCCATGGGCTGTCCTTTGCACCCACACACCTCTGACACTGCTGCAAAAAAAAACAAGTATCATTTTTCTGTGCCTTGTGGAAGAGATTGGGAGCTACCATCTGCTTTGGGATGACAAGGAAGAAACTTGGGAACCGTGTTCCGAGATTTTTCAGCTGTGTGAAGCACCCTTTATTAAAATAAACTGGAGTGCCATTAGCTTAAGTCTCTGGGAATTAATCATTCTGCTTGTGAAATATCCTGTTTTCCAATTCTCCTCGTACCCCATGATGCCGTGGTGAATAGGTTATCACTGGGAACAAATGTTTATGGTGACTGATGAAACAAGTTTTGTCTGTCTTGAAGATATTCCTGGAATCTTTTGGAAATGTTTGGACAGATTTTTTTTTAAAAATAAACTTTTTTTTTCTCTGTGAATTTTTGCAAATCAAGGCCATGGATGCTGTCCTAGAAATAATCTCAGAGGCCTCTAGGAGATTTAAATTGATCTCTGCTGTGTTTTTTTTTGTTGTGTTCCTGCTGATAGTCTCCTTATCTTCAATTCTGAAGGACGCACTGTCCCCACTCAGTGTCAGCTTCACGCTTGACCACAGGCCATTCACCTACAACTGGGGTCATGACAGAATTTCCTGATGACACTTCCTCCTGCATCTTGGCACCCTGCCCTGTACCGACCGCTGGCAAGGCTCGGGCGGAGTGCTGGGCGAGGGATGTTTCCATGTATGATCCCTGGTATTCTAGTGAGTTAAGTGATCTTTCTCGCTGGTAGTACAACGGCTTGCATTTACATAGTGCCTCCAAAAGAAAGTCCCCTCACAGCTAGAACACTTCATCAAAACAAAACGAGAGCATTAAAATAAACATGGATTTTTTTTTTAAAAATGGAAGCAATTTTTTGGTCAATTTTTAAAGTACTTTGAATAGCTAGTCACATTTCTGCCACTGCATCTTTTGTGTTGAAGACATGGAGAGATGCCTCTGACACTGTTCCAAGGGAGGACAGGGACTGGGGGAGAGGTGGTGAATTCGTGTTGCAGGAACTTATTTTTATCCTTGGGTAAAGATCAGATTATCAAGTACAACATTCTCTTAAGAGCAGTGATGTGGAGTGTGGAACTGAATTCACTCTGGAGCAATATGGTAGCATTCCCATTGAAGGTTTAGTGTTTGCTCAGGGGGATGTGTGTGCGGGTTTCTTAAGTTACATTGACCATTCGTATGTTTGCGTTTATATCTGTCTGATGAGACAGTGAGGACCCTGGCTCAACCCCCTCCCTAGTGCATGCTACACTGAATGATTCCTGCTGTGTGGTGTTTTTTCTTTATCTTGTTTCTAAGGTGTTGCAGTCAAGGGAGAGATCTGGGATAATGTTCCCTTTTCCCCACCTCTCCACTGACCACAACAAGGTGCATTTTTTGAATGTTTTTACCCCTTGAATGCTGTAATTTTTAAGAACAAACACGAAACAGGCTTTCTTGTAAGTTTAACTCAAAAGAAAAGGTAAATGTTTATTTTCACAAATCGCAACTAATAGCCACTTCTCATTCACAAAGGACACAAATGCACACAAGAAAAGATGATTTCTAAAGATGTAGCATGCCCTTAGATTTTTTCAAGTTTTGAAATTCGATATTACTCTAGTTCTTCAAGGTGTTTTTCAAAGGTGTTGATGGCATGAAAATTCTCTCGGGTGACTGAAGGAAAAAATTGAGGTTGAAGGCCTCTGATGATCTCTCAATGGTTTAATCCAAGAACAGCTTTTCCAGTCGGTTTGTTGAGCACCTGTGGTGAAAATTATAATCTTGCAGGGAAAATGGATTAGCCATTCACTTCAGTGCCTGTGGTGGATTTTCCAGGCAGGGTGCTTCCTTCTGATCTGATTCACTGGACTGCCTTTGACGATTAATAAGGTATTCCCTATCACAAGCCAGTTTTAGTCATGTGACAACAGTATCACTGTTTACGTTGTCTACACAATGGGTTGATGGCTAAGCAATTTGTCACACAATGGGGGATGTTTGATATTCCATCAATGTTCTATCCATGAATAGCCTTCAAAATGTCTTTAGTTGTAATGCCATTGTCATAGAGCCGGCAAGTCTACCAGCCATTGATGCTTTAAGCCTCCAATTGAAAGAGAGGGGCACCATCAACATCTGGGTAAGTAGCCTGTATTTTAAGTGACTTAGCAGAGATAACGGTCAGATGTATCTGTCCCTGTCAGTACAAAACGCATTAGGAGTCACCTGACCCCTCGACTCCATCTTGGATCAAGGTAAATTGTCCATATTTCAGTCTACCTTTTTAAAAGTCAAAATGTTCCCCCATACCCTTGTATATCATGCCTGTGAAAGTAACAATCTGGAGTTTCTGCTACTGGTTGCCCAGTGAGTTCCTGCTGGGTGATGTGGAGAGCTGGAGATGGGGTGCATGGGGTCCAGGTTCAGCTGTAGTGTCCATCCTCCTGTTGTCCAGGAGCTTGGCAACACTTGTATTCCTCATGCTTAAGCCAAAGTAATGATTGGAACAGAACAGATCAGCATTCAGAGTGGATCTCTTTGTTCTTTTCAATAAAATGTTGGGTGACCGATGGTGAGATTGTGGGCAAGGAGGTTGAAGCCCAGCTGGTCATGTGATATACATCCAAGATTAGGTTCAATCACGGTTGGTCACCCATCAGTCTATGCTTTCCAGCCCAAATCCTTGCCAGGAAGGGACCATGCAAACTAATCCTAAAGGAGGCTATTTATTTTCTACAAAACCATCTAGTGTCCCTGGTTGCTTCCCATATTACAGCATCTGTTGTGAAGAATATAGCTTGTGGTGCTGCCTGTACATCCTGCTTGAGACAGCGGAGCCTGCAGGTGCAGAGTGTATAATGTCGTAAATTATTAATGCTGGAAGTTCTGGTTATAATGAGTTTAAAAAGAGAATGAAGCAGAGCACTGTACAAAACATGCGAACTCCAAGAATATGTCCAGCCAGAGTTGGGAACCCGAGAGTCACTAGGTTGCAGCAACGTGGCGATGCCAGTGATTCCCATGACTCTTTTTTACTAGGTTTTCTTTCGCTGTCTGTTTTGCCTGCCATGAACGTTTTGGTTTCCAGTCCAGTCCTTCAATCAAATGGGGCTTTTCGTCTTGGAATTCATCTAAATGTTCTATTAATTTTAGATCAAACTGGCCCAGGTGGGTCCGATTGTAGTCTCCTCTATTGTCAGGAAAGCTAACCAGTGTTACTGTCTCACTGGTCATGAGATATAACGGCCTTGTGCCATTAGTCGTGTGTAGCTCAATGGTTAAAAAGCTTTCATTAATCTATGAGAAGCTTCCTGTCCTTGCCTGCTCCCACTCTTGTACCTTCTGCAGAGAGGAACTTCAGATGGACTTTGGGGGACACACTAGTTTAGTGACCGTGTCACTGGGCTAGCAATCCAGAGGCTCAGGCTAATGCTGTGGGGATGGGGGGGTTCAAATCCCATTGTGACAGCTGGTGCAATTTAAGTTCAGTCTGATCTCAGTTTCGTGGTCGCCATTACTATATTAAATTGTCCCAAAAAACCCATCTGGTTCATGAATGTCCTTCAGGGAAGGAAATCTGCTGTCCTTACCTGGTCTGGCCTACATGTGACTCTAGGCCCACAGGAATGTGGTTGACTCTTAACCACCCTCTAAAATGGCCTAGCAAGCCAGCAGCTCGCACACAATTAGGCATGGGCAGCAAATGCTGGTCATGCCAGCAACATTCACATCCCTTGTACTTGGCACTTGACTAGTAGCAGGTTTGACTTGTTAGGAACGTATGACCCATGATGGACAGCGAATACCCTTTGGTCCTCCCGACTACGTAAACCTTCTGTGGAGCTCAACATGAGGATGGTTTATGGAACCGCTCCATGGAGGTACGGTGGGACAGACTCAGCTCATCAAGCTCTCCTGTAGAGCAATCCAGTCAGTCCCACTCCCCCACTCCATCCCAGTAATCATACAAGTTTATTCCCCCAAGAGACCGTCCAGTTTCATTTTGAGATCATTTAGCAGCTCTGCCTCCAGCAATTCGGAGGCAGTGAGTTCCAGGTCTCTACTATTCACTGTGAATAGAGGAAAAAACATTCTTCCTTGTATCTCCTCCACCACTGCCCCCATCTCTTGCCCAAAGTCTTAAATCTGTCTCCTCCAACTCTTGTACCATCAGCTAATGGGAATCGCTTTTCTTTGTCTATGCCTGTCAGAATCTTTGTATACCTCTATCACACCTTCCCTCAATCTTTACTGTGCTAGCACACCAGCTCCTTAAATCAGCACTGGTGCCTCTTTATGGCTGGCCCAACTAAATGGTGGGGCCCACTTCATGATTCATGTGTGGGGAATGGGCTGACTCATTTGTAAATGGAAGCTACTCGACAATGACTCACCAATTCCATCTGCTGCACTATTAAATCCAACTCTTTTTGTCTGTTGTCCCTTTTCTAAGCTTTCCTTTGGAAAGCATTTGTAAAGCAAGACTCAGTGAGGACCCCGTTAGGAAGACGAGGATTTGTTTGTTTGAGGTGAGAATTGCCAATTTGTTGCTGTCTCTTCTGCAGACTCCTCTCTGAGACATAGCTCCTTAGGAGCTGGGCACTAGCACCTCACTGGGGACCAGGTTCACTTTGAGATTACTAACTCCCTTGGTTAAATATCTGATCAGTATCTTCCCTCTACCCACCCCTTCTCCAAGGCCTCTTCAAGGACAAGTACCTTCAGGAGAGGGAGCATTTGAAGGGTGGGGTGAGTTTTTGATTTGAGAAGTTGGCAATCAAGGCCCTTTTAAGAGCTCCTTTTGAAGAAACTTGAGGGTTTTTTTTTGGAAACCATTGGTTTCTTAATCACTTCCCCAACTGACTAACCGCATTCTCATCACATGCCAAATTTTCCACCTTGGTTTATCGTGGGAGGTAAGTCTGAAAGGTGCTTTACCTGTTGTCAGCTGTGGTTCAGTGGGTAGAACTCTGGCTTCAGGGTCATAAGGTTGTCGGTTCGAGTCCTGCTCCAGTTCTTAGAACAGTAGCTGACTTCAAAAACAAAGAATATTGGTCATAAAAAGATTTGGGAGATCCTGGGGGTTGTGATTGGTCTATCTGTTGTAAGTCCAGACACCTGTTTGGATTTGTGTGTGATCCACACTAGGGAAACCCGGAAGCACTCGGCATGTCAAAATCAAGCTTGTGCCAACAGCTCTAACCTTTTCTTGTCCTTCGAGGGAAATTGGAGCCACTGTTGTCAAATGGTAATTTGCGCTTCACGGTATTTGAGTACAAAAGCAACTTATATAGCACCTTTAATTGTAGAAATGCATGTCTCAGCTGGTGGCACAGTCACCTCCAAGTTAGATCAGGGGTCCAAGCCCCACTCCAGACACTTTACCACATAATCAAGTTCCAGTGTAGTACTGAGGGAGTACAGCACTGTCGGAAGTGCCGTCTTCTGGATGAGATCTTTAAATCCAGGCTCCAACGGCACCCCCCAACCCCCCCAATGGATGTGAAAGGTCCCGTGGCACCATTCAAAGAAAAGTTGGGGAGATCTCCCTGGTGTTCTGACCAATATTTACCCCTTAATCTCCTTGGAAATTATCTGATCATTATCACATTACTGTTTTGTGGGAGCTTGCTGTGTGCCAATTGGCTGCTGTGTTTCCTGGATTACAACAGCAACTGCACCTTCAGTGGGATGTCCTGGTTGTGAGAGGCACTATATAAATGCAGGTTTGTCTTTGTGTTGTACAGCAGATCTCAGCACATGTGCGGAGCCTGGCCCCAGCTGACACATTTCAACTCGAGAGGGCTGGGCGTCTAGAATACATTTCGAAGGCGCCTGAAGGAATTGATGTGCGCCAGCTGTTGGACATGCTGAGACTGCACCTTTTTTTTTAACCCAGCTCCCTCCTCGCTACCTAGAACCTCTGAGTTTAAAGGAACACTGCATTCTTGGTAAAGGAACTAAGGAAACATCTTTCCTCTGTCAAGCAGGGAGAGAAGATGGAGCACCAAGGGTAAACAGTGGCATAGTGATAATGTCAGTGGACAAAAAATCCAGAGGCCCCAGGCTAATGCTCTGGGGACATGGGTTCAAATCCCACCACGGCAGCTGGTGGAATTTAAATTCAATCAATAAACCCGGAATTAAAAGCTAGTTTCAGTCATGGTAAGCATGAAACTGTTGTCGTAAAACTCATCTGGTTCACTAATGTCCATTAGGGGAGGAAACCTGCCATCCTTACCTGGTCTGGGCCTGACTCCAGGCCCACAGCAATGTGGTTGACTCTTTAAAAATGCCTTCTGAAATGGCCTAGCGAGCCGCTCAGTTCAACGGCAATTAGGGATGGACAACAAATGCTGGCCTTGCCAGCGACACCCACAACCCATGAAAGAATGCATTGAAAAAGCAAGTCAACCAGCTGTGGCTCAGTACTGGACATTGCCACTGAGTTCCCCTGTTTGATTTCTCGTGATAGTGGGTGTTTAATTGTCAATGTTTTCTGAAGGTGATTCTAAGTCTCCTTTTTAGACTTGAGGGTTTCTGCACAGATTTTCTATTTCCAGCAGCCTTCAGTTTTCATCTGAAGTCAGCGTTCCCTGTTGGGTTATGATTCTCCTGGTGCCAGTTCTGCCTTGCTCAGGTGGCCCAACATGTGAATGGGCTTCTCGACTGCGATGAGAATCGCAGACATGTACAAACCCATTCTTGACTGGCAGGCTCGTGTGAACATTCTAAGAAGGGTGTCACTGGATGGAAATCTGAGGTGAAAATTTGACTGGATTTTTAACCCCTTCCTACAGTGGGGGGAAGCATAATATCTCTTGCCTCTCCTCCCCTGGCCCCTGAGTGGGGCAGAGGCAAGAAAAATCTGCGCATGTCACAGCTGCATTTTAAACATAAGTCTGCTCGAGACTCTCGTCTTGTGTTGGTCTATCCTGTCCCTGCTCCCTGACCAAGCCGAGGACAGAAACTGTGTTTACAGATTCGAAGTGGCTTTTCAGATGGCTTCCTTGCAAACTGGTTGACTGTGGTCTGAGTTACACAGTGGTCTGGCTTGCTGAAACTCAACAGCTTTCTCCTCCTCTTGAGCCTTAAAGTTAACATCTGAGATTTGTGATTTTTTTTTTTGAAAATAGATATAAATCTGTCACATGATGATTTAAAATAGGTACTGAGGGAGTATGTGTCTGGATTATGGTATAGCATAGCTTCTCTTTGGCTGTGTATTTTTGAAACAAGAAGACTTTTTAATGTTTCTTCTGTCATTCTAGGCTTGATTGAGGCCTAGGCCTGAAAGGCTCTGTATTGATTGATAGTGTCTTAGCAAAGCAGCCTAAGGCACTTCACTAAAGAGAGACTTTCATTTATATGTAGCATCTTTCGCAACCTCAGGACACTCCAGAGTACTTTATATCCAGTGAAGTACACGTCCTTTCTTTTTGAAGCATAGTCACTGTTGAAGCCTGGAAGACAATTTGTGCACAGTAAGATCCCACAAATGGCAATGTGATAATCACCAAATGATCAGTTTTTTGCAGTTATTTGTTGAAGGAAAAATATTGCCCAGGACATAGGACCTGACAAGTGATATAAATATTAGGAGTTGTGCACTGTATTTATAGTGGCTGAAATGTCATAAGAATGTAAGAAATAGGAGCAGGAGTAGGCCATTCAGCCCTTCGAGCCTGCTCCAGCATTTAATGAGATTATGGCTGATCATCTACTTCAACACCATTTTCCTGCTCTATCCCCGTATCCCTTGATGTTTTTAATATGTAAAAGTCTATCGATCTCAGTCTTGAATATTCTCAATGACTGAGCCTCCACAGCCCTCTGGGACAGAGAATTCCAAAGATTTACCACACTGAGTGAAGAAATTCCTCCTCATCTCACTCCTAAATGGCCTGCCCCTTATTCTGAGGCTGTTTTCCCTGGTTCTAAAACCCTACCCCCAGCCAGTGAAAACATCCTTCCTGCATCTACCCTGTCGAGCCCTGTAATAATTTTCAATGTTTGAATGAGATCACCCCCTCATTCTTCTACATTCTAGAGGGCAAAGGCCTAGGCTATTTGATCTTTCCTCATGGAACAATCCCTCCATCCCAGGAATTAGTCTGGTGAACCTTTTGCTGCATTGCCTCTATGGCAAGTATATCTTTCCTTAGGTAAGGAGATCAAAACTGCACACACCACTCCGGGTATGATCTTACCAAGGCTCTGAATAATTGCAGCAAGACGTCTTGTAACAAAGGGCCAACATACCATTTTGCCACCTTGATTTCTTGCTGTACCTGGATGTTAGTTTTCAGTGACTCATGAACAAGGACACCCAAGTCCCTTTGAAGTTCAATGCTTCCCAGCCTCTCACCATTTCAGGAACACTCTGCGTTTCTATTTCTCCCACCAATAGGGAGAACCTCTCATTTCTCCACCAAATTTTTGCCCAATCATTCAGCCTTTCCAAATGCCCTTGAAGCTTCTTTGTATCCTCCTTACAACTCTCACACTTAGTGCTGCATCAGCTGCAAACTTGGAAACGTTACATTTAATCCTCACATCCAAATCATTGATTTAGATTGTGAATGTCTGGGGCCCAAGCACTGATCTATGTGGTACCCCACTAAACACAGCCTGCTGACCCGAGAATGACCTATTTATTCTCACTCTTTCCACTCTGAACCAGTTCTCTATCCATGCCAGTATATTCCACCCAATCCCATATTCCCTAATTTTGTTCACTAACCTCATATAGGATCTATTTAGCTAGTTGCATCCTCAAAAAAAAACTCCAATAGGTTTGTTAAACATTATTTCCCTTTCATAAATCCACGCTGACTCTGCCCAATCCTACCATTAAGTGTCCTGTTATCACAACCTTTATTATAGATTGGAGCATTTTCCCTATGACTAAGTCTAACAGGTCTGCAGTTCCCTGTTTCCTTTCTTCCTCCTTTCTTAAAGAGTGGGGTAACACCTGCCTCCTAGTCTGCAGGAGCCATCCCATCAATTTTAAAGATGACCACCAGTGCATCCACTATCTCCATAGCTACCTCTTTCAGCACTCTGGGATGTAGATCATGCCCAGGGGATGTAGATCATGCCCAGGGGATGGTCTTTACTTTCAAGTCCTGTTAATTTCTCTCATTCTTTCTCTTTTGCTAATAATATGTTGCATTTCCTCATTTATGCCGTTCCCTTGATTTTAACTCCCACTGTGGTGTAGTCAGTGGTGTGACATGAGCTACAGCCAAAAGGAAGACTTTGCTCTGTTCTGCATTAATGCAATGGCAGAAGGATGTCATGCACAACTCGTTGGGAGGGGGGGGGTTGGCGGTGGGAGGAGGGGGGGCGGGAGGAGGGGGGTGCTGGGGAAGGAAAGGTGTGGTGGGAAAGGCCAGGGCCCTGTCCCATATTGCTTACCAGTTAGCGCTGGAAGAATGAGCTTGTCGGGTTACCTGGTGGGAGCAGAAACGAGCTTGGCAATGAAGCCCATTGTGGTGGAACAGCCAGTCTAGTCTCTCACATAATGAATAGCAATTCCAGTTCCATAAGGACAGAGGCACTGGGAAAAGGCCCAAAAAAGATGATTCACCAGGATGATGCCATCACCGAGGAGCACATTCTGGGACTTTTTCCCTTTTTGTGAAGCAGTCTAATGGAGATCTTCCAAACTAAGAGGCTTGGGAGGGTAGACATATTTAAGATGTTTCCAATTGTGGGAAAACCACCATCAGGGGGAGGGCATAAATATGTTGTGGTATATTACAAGAGCTGAGCATTTAGTTGCACCACCCTGTTCTGGGGAATTGTAACTAAAGTGAGTTCGATAAAGGCTGTCTGCAGTTAAGCATGTGTTCCTTTTTGTGCATTGTGCAGCAATGGTCACCAATAAATTCAGTAGGGAATTTGGGAGAAACTTTTTGCACCCAGAGCAAGAGTGTCAGAATGCAGAACTTGCTGCTGCAGGGAGGGGTTGAGATCAACCGCATAGATGCATTTAAGGGGAAGTTTGATAAACACATGGGAGGGGAAAAAAGGAATAGAAGGGTATGCTGATAATGTGAGTTGGCAAGGATTGGGAGGGTGTTCATGTGGAGCATAAACACCAGCATGGATCAGATAGGCTGACTGAGCCATTTTTGTGGTGAAAATTCAATATCATTAGGTATGAGAGGACTGCTGATCTCACGGAATGTGGAATAACATAATTCATTACCATCAGCACAGGGAAAAAATATACTGAAGATTCTTGCATGTCTAGTGGCTCATGATATTTCCCTTTGAATGAATTTTGAAATAAATTGGCTGTTGGTGAGTGCGGTAACTATTTGGCAAACTAGGGAAAAAACAATGCAGTAACCAAGGCCTTCATTAAATACAAGGTTTCAACTTGGGGGAAAAACCCCCAAGGAGCTTCATGGGAGTAACTCATTTCTTTTAAATGTCAGTGATGAACGTTTGGGTGATTTTATGCACTGTGCAAAGTTTGGTCTCCCTGTAACAAGAGCTCCTTTCAGGGATGCAAAGGAATGATACAAGTTCATATGCTGAAGTTAATGCAGAGAAGTGTGCAGTGATACATTTTGATAGGAAGAATGAGAGGAAGAATGAGAGAAGGCAATACAAAATGTCATTCTGAAAGCCGTGCAGGAGCAGAGGGACCTGGAGTATATGTGTTCAAATTGTTGAATGTGGCAGGGCAGATTGAGAAAGTGGTTAAAAAGACATACGGACGCCCAGCTTTATAAATGGAGGCAAAGAGTACAAAAGCAAGCAAGCTATGGCGAACCTTCATAAAACTCTGGTTCAGTTTCAACTAGAGTGTTGTGTCCAGTTCTGGGCACCACACTTTAGGAAGGATGTGAAGGCTTTAGAGAGAGTGCAGAAAAGATTCACGGAAATAGTTCCAGGGATGAGGCGTTGTTAATTGCTGATAAATTGGAGCAGCTGGGGCTATTACTCTTAGAGAAAGTTGAGATTTAATAGAAGTGTCGAGAGTCATGAGGGGTCTGGACAAATTAGAGAAACCGAGCCCATTGTTGGAACCGGAGGGTACCAGGTTAACATGATTGGCGAAGGAAGCAACGGCAACAAGAAAAATGTTCTTATGCAGTGAGCGGTTGGCATAAGGAGTGCAGGGGAGGCAGATTCAATTGTACCTTTCAAAAGGGATTTGGTAAGGAACTGAGAGCAATCACAGGGCTACGGGAAGAAGTCAGGTGGGTGGGACGAACTGGATTATTCTTGCAAGGAGTCAGCACGGGCACAATGGAACAAATGGACCCCTTCCTTGCTGTGACCTATGATGTTGGTAGGGGAGGAATATTGGCCAAGTTATTGGGGAAGAGCTTCTCTTTGGAGGGATAAGTGCTGTGGAATCTTTGACGTCCATCTCAGAGCAAGAGAAGGCCTTGGCTCAACATGGCACAACATGTTAAACTCAGCACTTTCCCAATGCCAGGCTGGAAGGTCACCAAGATTGTGTTCGAATTTGGGAACGTGGCTTAAATTTACTAAACATCTGGGTGGAAGCTGAGAGAACACCACCCGTTCGTCAAACAGAGGCTGAAGAATAGGGAAGATAATGGGGGATTCTTGTTTTAACTGGTGCAGCAGTGGAAGGGAAGAATTAGAATAGATTGATTTTTAACAGTGAACATATTGCACTGTTAAAATAATTCCAATCAATTGGCTGCATTTTTCTCTCTCCTGCTGTTGGAAGGTGAGAAAAAACAGCTGGTTTGCAAATGGGTCTTCAGCGAGGAAGGTGGAGGATGAATGTGACTGCCTGGCTCAATTCTTTTAAAGATCGTTGTTGGTCCTTCACCTGGTCCCTGTACCGCCTTCAGTTCTCTGAAGGGGATGGAGGTGGTGGGCTTGTGGGTGATTTTCTAATGGGGGCCGGGAGAAAGCAATTTGTTGCTGGCAGTTTGCCAGTCAGTTGAAGGATCCTCAGCAAGTCGTGTGGGAAATAAGTGTAAACACATGGGGTTGGAGGGAGAGGAGAGAGGAACCACTTAAAGACATCTGGATTAAAGCTGGATTGTCTGTTTTATTGCAGAGCTGAGCTTGTCCCTGTGTAAAAGAGACAGTGTACCAATTTAGTGACTCATTCTGTCTGAAAGGGACTTGTTCTAGTTCATCTTGATTGCCACTTGTTCTCTCTGCATATGTATTTGGAGGGAAAATGAGCAATTTACTGAAGGAGCCAATGCATTTGCAATCTGACAGTCATAGCACATCTGCCAGCAACCAAAATGATTGGTTAAGATTGAGACGTAGTTCCTATTAGAAAGATTACCTTTACCTGAGACGTTGCCCTGATTGACATCGTGGGTACATGGCATAATAGCACGTCCGACTTTTATTGCGGAATGTTTATTTTTACTGATCGAGCAACTTGCACAACTAGAATTCTGCTGTGAGTTGTTAATGGGGAAATGTACACGTGATGCATTCATTTTGCCATCTTGTCCTTTTTAAACAAATATTGCACGATAGTAACGTGAACACGGAGTTACTTTCTCCCCAGTAGAATTAGCTTCATGGTGGCCAGTAACACCTGATCCTGTGTTAATATTGGACCCAATGTATGATGAAAGAGGATCTTAAGAATACCTCTTTCTCTTCTCCTCCTCCTCCTCCTGTTTTTTGCCTCTTCCTCTCTTTATTTGCGTGCCCCATGGCACAACCACCATCACCCTTCTTTTGGGTCACACCCCCCCACCCCCGCAACAACAATCCCAAGAACAAAATAAATAAATTCTCCTGACGTGTTGTTCCCGTGCTGTTTCTATTAGTTGTTTTGCCAGTGTGGTGGCCAAAATCAGCCTGCAGAAAACCAAGTACTCTGCCTACCATCAATAAGAATTCAGCAGAATTGTAATTTGGATTCTTTTTAAGGTGTAACTTGCCTTTCACATGACCTCAATAGATTTATTGCTGATAATTAACTCTTGGATTTAAGAACAAGTGATAGATCAGGTCCTACAGCTGTGTTGTGCCTGCCTGGGGACTTTCAAATCCATCTTCTCTCTCCTTTCAGTCTGCTTCTGTTGCCATAGCAGCATGTGGTACAAGGAGAGGTGTGAGCAGCTCATAATCACTTCCGTCATGCTCACTCCTATGCTGTGCTGTTGTGTCCTTGCCCTCCCCCTCTCGCCTGCTTATGTTCGCACTCGCTCTTGTGCTTTCTCTCCCCTACTTTTAAAAAAATCTAGATGTGGGTGTGTGTGTGTGTGCTGCTCACATACACATGCTAATAGCTTGAGAGATGTAGGCAAACGTAAACAAAATATATGCCTTCAGTGTGAGTCGATATGTGATATGACCAAAATAACAGGGGCCACTGGATCTGTACCAGGGTCAAAGAGAACATAAACACACACACACACACACACACACACACACACACACACACACACACACACACACACACACACACACTTGGTGTAACTGTTTAATGATTAAACTCTCTTCTGCCCAGTCTCGCAGCCCCCCTACCCAATCCTGATAGCCCAAGGCTATTTAATTCAGCACTCTGTGTTTACCAGCTGTGCCATGCTGCAGTGTGGTTTCTATGGAGACCCGTCAGCAGAGAAGGGCTTTGGGCAGGTTGGGCGGGGGGGTGGGATTGGGGGAAGGGAAATGCTCCGGGACATGATTGGGAGTATTCCTGCAGAGAAACCTGATGTTCTCCATGCTGCTGGCCAGGGCTTTTTTTTTTTTCCATAGCATTCTAGTGGTGCACTTGACATGTACATTGTCCACTAGTGTGGCTGGGAGACAGAAAGGAAAACTTGTCATGTGCTCTCCGAGCTTCCTGAATGAAACCATTTCCCCCACCATCAGGACACCACGGACAATCTATGGAATGATTTAAGATGATCGGTGGTAGGATTAAAGGAAAAACTACTTCACCCAGAGGGTGGTGGGTGTTTGGAATTCGCTGCCTGGTTTATTGATGGAGGCAGAATCCCTCAACTCATTTAAAAGGCACCTAGATCAGCACCTAGAGTGCTGTAACCTGCAAGGCTACCGACCAGGTGCAGGAAGGTGGGATTAAAATGGGCAGCTAGGTTTTGTTTTCAGCCCATGCAGATGTGATGGGCTGAATGGCCTCTTTCTGTGCCGTAACTTTTCCATGGCTCTATGTAGCAATTTGCCAAGGTCGCCGTGCCAACACCTCGCTCTCTACCCTCTGCCCTCGAACACAGATGAAAGCAGCCATGTCATCAGAAAGTTGTTGCTGGTGTTTGTCAGTCAGCCTTCCTCAACACCCTGGGACCAATATTCTGGAAATCCCTGCCCAGCAACCATCAAAGGCATCAGTGGTTCAGGGTGAAACCAGGGAGTAAACAAAGCATTGTCCACGTCCCAAAGCCAAATTATAACATTTGGGTCTCCCCCTGCTCAACCACCTCTAGATTTCTGAGGAACTGACAGGACTACTATTAATTTGAACTGGTGGAAGTTTGAAGTTTAGGCGTTTCCTGAAGGGACTGACTATTGAACAGATCAAGGTGGTGGTGTGTGTGGCATTTACTCTGGTGAGACATTAAACTGCAACTCCCTCTGCCCTCCTTGGTGCTTCGGCTGGACCTTTGCTTCTCTTGATATAATTCCACAGGTTGGCAGGGCCTTCTCCCTATTTCTTGGCCAACGTTCGCTCCTCAGTCAAAAATGGATGGACAAACGGGTGATCATCCCCTCAGTGTGGGCCCTGCCGTGTACAAAATGCATAGTTGTGCCTGGAGATTTGTTGTGTGAAGCATTGTGAGAATGAGTTACAGGGAGGTTTCCCTCTTCGACGGTTCACCTTTTTCTGTCTTTTCTACTCTTTCTCTCACGCTCTCTTCTCTCCCTTTTCTTCTCTGTCTCTCTCTCTTTCTCTCTGTGTGTCAGTCTGTGTGTCTCAGTTATGCTTAATGCTAAGCTGACCTCGTGCATCTTTCATCACGATTATGGATGATAATTCCTACATTTTAAATGGAGATTGGTTGAATTGTTCCTTCAGAGTTACATGCACCATCCAAAGCAGACAGTCTCCAGCTTGAGCCCTGGGCAGAGTGTGGCTGCTGTAATTAGCCAAAGAGTTTGTTGGGTTGGGGGTAAAGAATGAGCGAGGCTTGCTGCTCCTAACTCTGCAGTGGTCTGTCGTTTATGGGGAAGGGATCAGGTTCACGTTTGGCTATGATGCTGCAATGCTCCTGTAGCCCACGATCTTGGCAATTCAAGGGATAAATGGCCTGGTTATTTGAATGAGGAGAAGGGGAACAGCAGTGAATGTCACCTTCTCTGGGGTGAGGGAGGGAGTGTGGAGGCAGTTGGAGGGAATCTTGTCTTATGGTTGTTGGTGTGGGATGGTGTGAGGACAGCAATGGATGAGTCGGACACCAGGCAGTGAAGGCAGATGGCTGGGGTAGGAAACTATCTTGTTATTGGCACCGGATGAGACGACGGCTCAACCGGAGTGTTGGGTCCAATTTCGGGCACTGGAATGAGCAGACATTACGGAGATGGTGCAGAAAAGATTTACGAGAATGGTTCCAGAGAAGAGAAACTTCAGTCACGTGGATAGATTGGACAAGCCGGGGTGGTTCTCCTTGTGGAGAAGGTCGAGAGGAGATTTGATGGAGGTTGCTCAAAATCTTGAGGGATCTGGACAGAGCAGATAGTGAGAAACTATTCGCATTGTTAGAAGGATCAAGAACAAAAGAACACCAATTTAAGGTGATTAGCAAAAAGATAGCAATGGCGACATGAGGCAAAAGTTGTTTTTTTACATGCAGCGAGTGGTTAAGATCCGGAATGCACTGCCTGAAAGGGTGCTGGAGTTAGATTTGATCATGGCTTTCAAAAGAAAATTGGATAAGCACCTTGTACTAATATGGAGAAAGGGTGGGACTTGCAGAGAGCTGACACGGACACAAAAGGCTGAGTGGTCTCCTGTGCTGTAGCCGTTCTAGGATTCTGTGATCAATAAGGAATTGTCAGATAGCCGAAATCTGCAGAGTGGGGTCTTGGTGGATGGGTTAATGTTAATCCAGTTTGTGTGTGTGTGTGTGTGTGTGCGCTTTCTCATTCCTGAGCTGTCTAGTTTCCTTTCTCGTTCTGTTCCTCCGCTCCCTCCCTCCCTTTCTGCTCCTTGGTTTGGTTTGATTCGGTCTAGCCAGTGCACATGCTGGGAGAAATGGTCAGCACTGTCTCAATTTGTGTGTCAAGAGATGTGCTCAAATGGTGTGTGAATAAATGCAGTAACCATGGAAACCCCACATAGCAGTCTAGAGAAATACAGAGGCAATGTTTTTGGTTCAAAATTCAGATAATTCGACATCTAAATGTTATATCAATCCATGACTTGGCTTAGGCAATAGGCTATTAACTTGATTACATGAGTTAACATGGGATCATTGCACCTCCCCCCACCCCCCCCCGCTTAACCCCTGACCCTCATGTTAACATCTGAACTCGTCTTCCTTTGACCTATCTGGAGCTGTGGTTACAGATCTTTTAACCCTGGTTAATTATTGAAAACCTGCATCTCTCCAAATGTTGTTCTGTTTTTATTTTTAGTATTGAAAATCAGGAGGTTTAAGTTTAAAAAAAAATTAGGCAACACTAGCTTTAATCTTAATGTTAGAACCACTTATATTGTTTACAGTTTCTCTTGCCCTTTAACCCCCCCCCACTACAAAACGCAATGGTACTGAGGCTAACTCTGGTGTCTTTATTGCTGCCTGAGTTGACATCAGATAAGTTGGTAGAGGCCAGAGTCAGACACTGAAATCACCACCACGTCTGCTTGACAACAGACACAACCTCCAGATTCCATTTTAAACGTAATTGTTCATGTTTTAGTGCAAGTGCCTTTTTAATTAGATCTTGGTGAGCCGCATTTTTTTTTCCTTGAAACGTGGCAGTCTGTGGTGTTGATGTGCACACTGTGCATTTTGTAGCAGTTGGATACCACTGAGTGGCTTGCTAGGCCATTTCAGAGGGCAGTTAAGAGTCAACCACATTGCTGTGGTTCTGGAGTCACTTGTAGGTCAGGATTTCTTCCCTAAAGAACCTGTGAACCGGCTGGGTTTTTATGACCATCTGGTAGTTTCATGGCTATTAATGAGATGAACTTTTTAGTCACAGTCATAGAGTTATACAGCACAGAAACACGCCCTTCGGCCCATCGTGTCCATGCCGGCTCTCAAGCCCCTATCTATTCTAATCCCATTTTCCAGCACTTGGCCCGCAGCCCTGAATGCTACAGTGTTTCAAGTGCTCATCTAAATACTACTTAAATGTTGTGAGGATTCCTGCCTCTACCACCCCCTCAGGCAGTGTGTTCCAGATTCCAACCACCCTCTGGATGAAAATTTGTTTCCTCAAAAACCCTCTACACCTCCTGCCCCCTTACCTTAAATCTATTCCCCCTGGTTATTGGCACCTCTGCTAAGGGGGTAAGTTCTTCCTATCTACCCTAGCTATGCCCCTCATAATTTTGTATATCTCTATCAGGCCCCCCCTTCTCTGCTTTAAGGAAAACAACCCCAGCCTATCCAGTCTTTCTTCATAGCTGAAACACTCCAGCCCAGGCAACATCCTGAATCTCCTCTGCACCCTCTCCAGCGCAATCACATCCTTCCTCTGCTGTGGCGATCAGAACTGCACACAGAACAGCAGCTGTGGCCTAACTAGTGTTTTATACAGTTCTAGCATAACCTCCCTGTTCTTATATTCTATGCATCAGCTAATAAAGACAAGTATCCTATATGCTGCCTTAACCACCTTTTGTACCTGTGCTGCTGCCTAGGGTCCTACCATTCATTGTGTATTCCCTTGCTGTGTTAGTCCTCCTAAAATGCATTACTTCTCACTTCTAAGGATTAAATTCCATTTGCCTCAGCTTTGCCCATCTTGTCAGCCCATCTATATCATCCTGTAATCTAAGGCTTTCCTCCTCACTATTAACGACACCACCAATGTTCGTGTCATCTGCGATGATCATACCTCCTATTTTCACATCTAAATCATTGATGTACACTACAAACAGTAAGGGTCCCAGCACCGATCCCTGCTGTACACCACTTGTCACAGGCTTCCAATCACAAAAACAACTTTCAACCATCACCCTCTGCCTCCTGCCACTAAGCCAATTTTAAATCCAATTTTCCAAATTGCCCTGGATCCCATGGGCTCTTAACTTGACCATTCTCCCTTGCGGGACCTTGTCAAAAGCCTTACTGAAGTCCACGTAGACTACATCAACTGCATTACCCTTATCTACACAACTCAAAGTTCAATCAAATTTGTGAGACATGATCTCCCCCTGACAAAGCCATGCTGACTATCCCTGATTAATCCCTGCCTTTCCAAGTGGAGGTTAACCCTGTCCCTCAGAATTTTTTCCAATAGTTTCCCTGCCACTGATAAACTCACTGGCCTGTAATTACCTGGTTTATCCCGACTACCCTTCCACCCACATTCGCTGTCCTCCAGTCCTCTGGTACCTCTCCTGTGGCCAGAGAGGATTTGAAAATTAGTGTCAGAGACCCTGCAATCTCCTCCCTTGCCTCACATAGCAGCCTGTGATACATCTCATCTGGGCCTGGGGATTTATCCACTTTTAAGCCCACAAAAACTGCTAACACTTCCTCCCTTTCTATGCTAATTTGTTCAAGTATATCACAGTCCCCCTCCCTGATTTCTACACTTACATCGTCCTTCTCCATTAGTGAACACAGATGAAAAGTAATCATTTAAAACCCCACCAAAGTCCTCTGGCTCCATGCACAGATTGGCACTTTGGTCCCTAATTTGCCCTACTCTTTCCCTGGTTATCCTCTTGCCCTTAATATATTTATAAAATGCCTTGGGATTTTCTTTTTTCTTGCCCGCCAGTGTTTTTTTTTATGCCCCCTCTTCACTCTCCTAGTTGCTTTAAGTACCCCCTACACTTTCTATACTCCTCTCGGTCTTCCGCTGATTTCAGCCCTCTGTATGTGCCATAAACCTCCTTTTTTTTCCCCTTTATCCAATCCTCTATATCCCTTGACATCCAGGGTTCCTTGGACTTGTTGGTCCTACCCTTCACCTTTACAGGAACATGTTGGCCCTGAACTCTCACTATTTCCTTTTTGAATGATTCCCACTGGTCTGATGTAGACTTTCCTACAAGTAGCTGCTCCCAGTCCACTTTGGCCGGATCCTGTCTTATCATATTGAAATTGGCCTTCCCTCCAATTCAGGACTTTTACTTCTGGTCCATCTTTGTCCTTTTCCATAACTACCTTAAACCTTCGAGTTATGGGTGACTATCCTCTAAATGCTCCCCAACTGACTCTTCTACCACTTGCCTGATTTCATTCCCTAAGATTGGGTCCAGTACTGCCCCTTCTCTTGTAGGACTTTCTACGTGCTGGCTCAAAAAGCTCTCCTGGATCCACTTTAAGAATTCTGGCCCCTCTGAGCCTTTCACACTAAGACTATCCCAGTTAATATTGGGGAAGTTGAAATCCCCTATTATTATTACCCTATTATTTCTGAGATTTGCCTACATATCTGCTCCTCTATCTCTCCCTGACTGTGTTTGTTTGGAGGCCTATAATACATTCCCAGCAAAGTGCTTGCCCTCTTTTTGTTTTTAAGTTCTACCCATATGGCCTCATTTGAGGAACCTTCTAAGATACCATCCCTCCTTACTGCAGTAATTGACTCCTTGATCAATAATGTAATGCCACCTCCTTTTACACCAGGAAATCTAGGAAACTAAAGCCCTCTCTCTTGCATCATCTCTTCAGCCACGCATTCATCCTTTCTATTCTCCTATTCCTATACTCAATGGCAGGTGGCACAGGGAGTAATCCAGAGATTACTGGAGATCTGAGGTCCTGCTTTTTAATCTAGCTCCCTAAATTCTTGTTGCAGGACCTCATTCCCCCTTTCTACCCATGTCGTTGGTACCAATGTGAACCACGACCTCTGACTGTTCGCCCTCCCCCCTTCAGAATGCCCTGCAGCAGTTCTGTGACATCCTTGACCCTGCTACCAGGGAGGCATCACATCATCCTGGAGTCAGGTCTACGACTGCACAAGCACCTGCCCGCACCCCTCACTATTGAGTCTCCTACCACTATTGCTCTTGCATGCTTACTCCTCCCACCTTGTGCAGCTGAGCCACCCACAGTACTGTAAACTTGGCTCCGGCTGCACTCTCCAGAGGAAGCTTCACCCTCACCATTTTCCAAAACCGAAAAATGGTTCTTGAGTGAGATGCACTTTGGGGCTTTCCTGATCATCTGCCTGCCTCCCTCCTTCTGACTGATGGTCACCCATTCCCTCTCTGGCTGCACTTCCTTAAGCTGCAGAGTGACCACATCAAAAATGTGCTATCCACATAACCCTCAGCCTCGCCGATGCCCCACTGTCTCTCCAGCTGATGCTCAAACTCCGAAACCTGTGGCTCAAGCTGGTCAAGCCGGTGACACTTCCTGCACATGTCATCCAGACTGCAAGGAGTGTCTAATAATTCCCAGATGTTGCAGGTTGTAAACCACACGGGACCGAGCTTCCTTGCCGTACTTTTTGTTTGTTTTTAAGTAAAAGACAATTTCCCTTTCATTCCAGATTAATTAATTAGTTGGATTTAACCGACTCTAGCTGCCTGTTTGATCTTGGGCCTTTGGACTACCAGTTTGGTAACGTTATCACTTTGTCCATCATGCATGAAAAATGCATGAATTGGGAGTTCTGGTGTAGCAAAGGGTTCTTTCCTGGCGCACTCTATCATCAGTATGCTTCAATCTGGGGATTGAGTAGTTCAAGTGCCCTGAACATAAGTAACTCTTGTATCCTTTTGCAGCTGAATCAGCCCCTTTCAGCATTTCTCCTTGATCTTCTGGTTTCTATTTTCCAGATGTCAGGCAGTGGCTGATTCACGTAGGCCCACGGTTTGCTTTGGCCTTGATCTGTGTACACTGGGCCAACAAACAGGGTTATTGTACTCTGCCTGTAGTATCTAGGAAGGGACATGTTGAATGGGAGGTTTGTTTTCAGAAAGCCACGTCAATGTTTAGATTATAGTCCTTGTGTACATTGGGCAGCATTTCCCGGGAATGCCCTGTGGGGAATTTGAGTCTCCTCCTTATTTTCGTATGCTCAAAAGAGGTATTGTCGTAGTAACGGACTGTCTGGGACAAGTGAAGTTCCTCATGCAACCTGTCCAGAGGAAAATGGCCCAAATAAAAATATCAGCAGGAAAGTGTGCCTTGTGGTGATAGACTGGTTACTTGGGTAGGTATTAGAGTTTTGAAAGGAAGATGTTGTCCAAAAAACTGGTGCCATTGTATCCACTGTGGTGAAAACTCAGTGGGTGTTGCCAATGGCATGGTGGGTAAATACACAGCCCAATGTCTCAGTGGCTCACCGGGTGCAGCATTGCCTCTGAGTCACCAAGGTTGTGGGTTCAAGTCCCACTCCAGAGACTTACGTTCAGTCCAAATGCTCCAGTGCAGTACTGAGGGAATGCTGCACTGTTGATGCTATCCTTCATATGAGACATTAAATCCAGGTCCCGCCTACCCGTTCAGTCGCATGGGACCTTTTTAAGTCCTACTTGAAGGTGAGCAGGGGAATATTCCCTAGTTTCCTGGCCTATATTTATCCCTCAACAAGCATCACTAAAAAGCAGATTATCTGGTCATTATCACAATGCTGTTTGTGGGAGTTTGCTGTGGATGTTTCCTACATTACTTCAAAACCGCTTCATTGGCTGTAAAGTGGGACATAACAGTGATTGTGAAAGGCGCTATAGAAATGCAAATATTTTCCCTTTTGGTGCATTATTCAGCTCTGTAGGTTGGAGGATTTTCTGGTTTGTTCCTACTTTGTGCTTAGTCAGCTTCTCTCAGCCAGGGAACAACCAGCACCCATGGGTGGGGGCCTGGGGACACTGCACTTGGACAATGTGCAAACAGGTTACTGGAACATAAACTGTACATGTCAGTCTCATGATTAGATAGTTGGGGGGAGGAGGAGAAGTTTGGTTTTGGTGAGAGGTGGGGTACATCCTACTGCAATAGGCCTCATGCTTAATAAAGTGGGGGTTGGTAAACTATCTTTGACAGCCCCTCTCAGACGCATGCGATCCAACAGCTCAAACAGGGGCAGTCGGTGCATGGAAACATCACCACCTGCAAGTTCCCCCCCTCAGTCACTCACCATCCTGACTTGGACAAGCATTGCTGTGGTTCCTTCACTGCCGCTGGGTCAAAATCCTGGAACTCCCTCTCCCTAACAGTGCTGTGGGTGTACTCCAGCAGTTCAAGCAAGATGACTCACTGCCATCTTGTCAAGGGCAACTAGAGATGGGCAATAAATGCTGGCCTTGTCAGTAATGCCCACATCTCCAAGAGACAAATTCTTTTTTTAAATAAAAAACTTTATAACCATGTTTATTGTGAGGGAGACTTTGTTTCACCTTTTTCCTGCAAACTTTTGGAGTCATAGAGGTCTACAGCACAGAAAAAGACCCTTTGGCCCATCGAAGCTGCACCAGTAAAACAAGTACCTAATTATTCTAATCCCATTTTCCAGCACTAGGCCCATAGCCTTGTATACCATGACATCGCAAGTGCACATTCAAATACTACTTACATGTTATGAGGGTTTCTGCCTCTACCACCCTTTCAGGCAGTGAGTTCCAGATTCCCACCACCCTCTGGGTAAAAAAATTCTTCCTCACATCCCCTCTAAACCTCCTGCCCCTTACCTTCAATCTATACCCCCTGGTTATTGATCCCTCCACCAAGGGGAAAAGTTCCTTCCTGTCTACCCTATCTATGCCCCTCATAATTTTATACACCTCAATCATGTCCCCCCTCAATCTCCTCTGCTCCAGGGAAAATAATCCCAGTCTATCCAATCCCACCTCATAACCAAAACTCTCCAGCTCTTTAGTGTAATCACGTCCTTCCTTTAGTGCAGATTCCAGAACTGCACTCAATACTCTAGTTGTGGCCTAACCAGTTTTATGCAAGATTTTGCACCATCTGCACAATTCAAATTTGGTTGTGGGAAGGGTCCTTGCTAACAAGGGTAGGTAGGGACCTGCAGACTAAAGGAATATGTTCAAGACTTGCGCCTTTTGTTTTGAATAAGCCAGGCACTTGGGGAGCCTATAGTCTCCTGTTGCTTTCTCCATGGCAATGCCTTGGCCAATCGGCACCCTTTCCTCCCTTGATATAAATTGCTGTGATTGTTTGTTTGAAATTTGGCATTCTTGCGTTTGTCCTGATGAGTGCAAGATGAAAAGCTTCAGCAACTTCTCTCTCTCTCTCTTCAGCAATATCAGTGATCCTTTGCTTTTGTAGTTTCTGCCTTTTATTAATAACTCCAAGGATCCAGTGTGCCATTTTAATAACAGCCTTCTCAATTTGTCCTGGCACCTTCAAAGATTTGTGTACATCCATCCCCGGGTGTCTCTGTTCCTGTACCCCTTTTTAAAAATGTACCATTTTGATAGCACTGCCTTTACTCCATGTTGTGTGCATGTTATGCAGGATGCTTTACCTAGACTGAAATGCTGGGTGGTAAAGAAACTGCGGCAAAGGATTTCACATCAAAAAATGAGAGTTCCCATTCTCTGCAGTAATGGGCTGTGTTTTCTTTTGTTGCTCTTTCCTGTCCCCACACTCTAACTGGAATCATCCACCCCAACCCCACCAAAAGGCCACCATTTAATTGGAAGGGGAAGATCTTCAGGCGATTGCTTTGTGTCGACTAGAGGCTTGATTAATCTGGTTCTGAAAAAATACTAACCCTTTCTCTAGGGATCCCAGATGAACATAAATTATGCTATTTTCTTTACTCTGAACCCTGGGTAATTTATTTGCAAAGCTTCTTGCACAGAACTGAACGATTAAATTAACTGATCTGTGGCTTTCGCATTTCATCTTTGCAGAGTGCAGTTGGGACCAGGTGGGATGCCTTTTTTTAAAAATGGTAATTCAGGCAGCTCTTGTACGAAAGGGGCCTTATTTAGAATCGCACGGTTCCTCTCCATTTTCATTCCCCCCCCCCCCCACCCTCACCCAACCCCAAATAAATTTTGCAACAGCCATTGACAGGGCTGCCATTTTAGTTCTGGATTCATTGAATGCAAATTCTCAGAATGATTTTGGGTGCGATTTGAATTCAAGCCCGATGACATAGGCACTACATGACTCTACGCTTTGGCTACCATTGCACTCAGTTCTGTCTTCCATCCCGGGTGACACGACATTCTGTTTTAAAGCCAAAGTGAGGTTGGCATTGGCTTGTCACTCCATTTTGGGGAGCAAGGAATTTATTTATTTTTTGTAGCTTTGGCCAGGGTTGGTTTGCACCCCGTTCAAACGCAAGTTTACTCCGTATTGTGACTGGGGTGCTGACGTACACTCTCTGTTTTCTCTTTTTCTCTTCTGTCCTTTTTCTCTCGCTCGTTTCTCTGGGCCCTCGTTGGAGGGGCCTGACTGCGATTTCACAGAGCTGCCTCAGGGAGATGAAGGTTTTTGAAAATTAAAAATAAAGATTTTTAAAATGTTAAAAAGCCACGTCCCCTCATGTGACTCTGTCCCGCGAGCAGGGACATGTTACAAGTGAAATGTTAAAATTTTTATTTGCTGTCGGAAACCTCATCCCGCCCGTGGATGAGGTTTCCTGACAAAATGCCAAGGCCGCTTGGCCTTATCGCCTGTCCTGCCCACTGAGGTTGGGTGGGCAGCACAAAATTTAATTTGGTTTAAGCTTTAATGGCCTTAACAGGCCTTTTTAATTGTCGGCGGGCGCGCTGACCACTCCTGTGCGCGCGCCTGCTGACCGACATGTCACCGAGTGCGCGATGACACGGGGATACTTGCCCGACATCGTGTGTCATTTTACGCTCGTTCGGGTCGAGCGCCCATCCGGCGAGTGAAAAATGCTGGCTTCGCCCTCTCTGCCGCTCCTCGTTTCTGTTTCCCTTGAAGCAGCACAACCAGCGCAGTGCTTGCGGGCACCACAGCAACCTGAGAGTGAACGGATTCTGCTTTGTTGTGGTGAGGTAGAAATATTGGCCACAACACCCAGCGATAATCTCCCCGGCTGATCTCTGCATAGTGCTTCAAGATCATTGATGCCCCCCCACCCCCCCTGAAAGGGGAGACACTATGGGGTACAGTGGTGTAGTGGTTATGTTACTGGGCTAGTAATCCAGGGTTCAAATCCCACCAACGCAGTTTGGAAATTTTATTTCTCTTTCAGTCTGGCAATAAAAGATCTGTTAATAGCTGTCCTTCTCAGGTTTTGGTGAACTCTGAGGGGACGGTGCATGAAACAAATATGGGGGTTGCGGGGGGAGAGACTGTATACATACTTGTAGTCTTGTGTTTAACCTTCTGACCTTTTTGAGTTCTCCCTATTGTAGGAGATTCCCCCCTTGGAGTTGGATTTCAGTCCGAAAGTAAATCAGCAAAATTTAGTTGTCACAACCTTGAATCTCCCCCTTTTTTTTTTGTTGAAGGTTACAGCGTGTGTTTGATATTGGAAACAGTATTGGGCTCTACGTGTTGAGTGCTGGTACCTGTCACCTTGCTGGAATGTGATGGGTCTGTTTTGTAATCAGACTCTGTCCCCTGAACTCCACACACTCTCCTTGTTTAACCCAGTAGACTCCCTGGTGCAATGTAACCTTCACGTAGAAGTTTTCTGTTGAGCAGGGAATTAAGTCGTTGGGGGGTGCCAAGCGAGGTTGGGGGGGGGGGGGGGGGGAGGCGGGGTGGTGTCGGGCGAGGTTGGGGAGGGGTGGGGGGTGCTGGGTGAGGTTGGTAGGTTGGTGGTGGGGGAGTGGGGGTGCCGGGCGAGGTTGGTGGGGGGGGGGGGTGGGGGTGCCGGGCGAGGTTGGGGAGGGGTGGGGGTGCTGGGTGAGGTTGGTGCCGGGTGAGGTTGGTGGGGCGGGTGGGGGTGCCGGGTGAGGTTGGTGGGGGGGGAGTGGGGGTGCCGGGCGAGGTTGGTGGGGGGGGAGTGGGGGTGCCGGGCGAGGTTGGGGAGGGGTGGGGGGGGAGGCGGGGTGGTGTCAAGCGAGGTTGGGGAGGGGTGGGGGGTGCTGGGTGAGGTTGGTGGGGGGGGGGGTGGGGGTGCCGGGCGAGGTTGGTGGGGCGGGTGGGGAGGCGGGGTGGTGTCGGGCGAGGTTGGGGTTGCTGGGCGAGGTTGGTGGTGGGGGGGTGGGGGTGCCGGGCGAGGTTGGTGGTGGGGGGTGGGGGTGCCGGGTGAGGTTGGTGGGGCGGGTGGGGGTGCCGGGTGAGGTTGGTGGGGGGGGGGTGCCGGGCGAAGTTGGGTTGTGCTGCAGGTTTTTCAACCAGGAGACCATTTGGTGGGGGTTAGGGGGAACTCAAAGATCATTGGATTTTAGTCTAGAGCTGGGAATATTGTGTGCTGAGCACCATATTCTTTCACTTAAGTCAGCAAACGCAGAAAGCATTTCAATTAATTTTTACCTTTTGGGTTGTACAATAATCAGGTTTTGTGTTAACTTGCCTGGCTTCAGCTCGGACAGGAGTGGGAGGAGGGCTCTGGGCACTTCACACTATTTCTGGTGCTGGGGGGTATATTACCAACAGTTGGCCTTAATTTGCAGCAAGCATCCCCAGGACCTGTTGGTATCTACGAGGGGGTGGGGTCGAGGGACATGGAGTAAAAGTGAATGGATCTAACTGTCCGGCGGAACAGGCTTGAGGGGCAGAATGGCCTCTCTTGTCTTTGTTTTGAGGTGCTGTTATGAGTCCCAGGAACTCAGTACCCGCGAATTGGTTTCCGTAGCCTGACTGCAGACTCAGTTCTGGGCTGGAGGCGGTCGGCAGGTTGTCAACAACTTATATAGCGCCTTCTAAGGTAATCGGATGTCCCAAGGTGCTTCGCAGGGGCATTATAAAAACAAAATATGACACGTGCAACATAACAGGAGATATTGGGTCAGGTGAGCTAAAGCTTGGTCAGAGAGGTAGGTTTTAAGGAACGTCTGGAAGGAGGAAAGTGGGGTAAAGAGGTGGAGAATATTCCAGAACTTGGGGCCCAGGCAGCTGAGCGTGCGGCCGCCAAAAATGGGGCAGTTAAAATCAGGGATGCTATAGAGGCCAGCGTTGAAGGAGCACAGGTACCTCGGAGAGGGCTGGGGTATGGGGCTAACTGTATTGTGAGGCTGAGGGAGATTAGAGAGGGGGAGAGGGAAGGCCATAGAGGGATTTGAAAATTGAAGAAGAGAATTTTAAAATCAACGTGGTGTGTGGCCGGGTACCAGTGCAGCTCAGCAAGCACAGAGCTGAGAGGAGAATGGGACTTGAGGTGAGTTAACCCAATGGCAGCAGAGTTTTGGAAGATCTTCAGTTTGCAGAGGGTAGAATGTGGGAAACCAGCCAGGAATGCATTCCTATAGTCCAGTCTAGAGGTAATGAAGCTCTAAACCGGGTCAGGCAGCATCTGTGGAGAGAGAAAAAGGGGTTGGTGATCTCTCATCAGAGCTGTTTGGGTCCTGGGAATAGGTCATTTAATTAAATCATGACGTGATCATTATATTTAACTCCATCTCTACCAATGCTTTGTTTCCATAACACTTAATAACCTTATCTAAGAAAAAAATGATCAATCCCCGCTTTGAAATTCTTGGACCTGCCTGGCCTCAGTTTCTGAGGGAACAGGGTTCTGATTTCCAATACCCTTTTTGTGTAGAAGTGTTTCCTGAAGTTAGCCCAGGGTGGCTTGGCTGTAATTTTGAGGTTATGTCCGCTCGTTCTGGACTCGTCTGTGTACTCTACGGGCTGTTCCCAGAGACACAGATGGATGAATATCAACTGTGGAGGAAGGCCAACAACTCGGTGAAAGACACTCTTTTGTCTGCCCAAATCTTGTTGGTCTTCCAGTGCAAAGTGTTGTCCATGACTGAATGTTCCAGACTAGCACATTCCAAAGGCCAGGACTATGTGCTGAGGGACCGACCAGAGCTTGGGGCAAGAGGTGCAGAGGGTAAAAAGGCCATCGTCAAGGACCTTTCAGCCACAGTACACCGAGGGGCTGGAAACTGGGTAAAACACCTCCGGCTGTATGTTTGACATGTAAATTTCACCTGTGGTTGTAAATGTAATGAGCGACATACAGTATTGGAAGAAACTGATCTGTTTGCACCTTATGTAACATCAACCTTGGTCATAGAGTGTACTTTTGTAAATTTTCTGAATGAAGTATATTTTTGAAAGAAAAGATGGACAATGGGTTTTAATGATACAGATGCCAAGTGCTGACATCCTAGAATCAAGAGTTGAAGGAAAATGGAACAGGACCTCATTTTTATTTCCCTTCCTCCTACTTCAACTTGGTTAATGAGGCATTAAGCTTGTGGTAGCACGTTGCATACGCAAACATTGGGCCTGTTGGATTTGCTGTGTTCTGTATTAGGGTGGGTTTCATGACCTAGCGCTGAAGGACGTGTTTGGGGAGTCTGTGCAGGGGAGAAAAACAAAACCTGTCGTCCCAGGAATGAGCACTGAGCCTGTTTACTTATTAACTGATGTGAAACAAGTTTCCGATAAATAACGTTGACTCTTCGAATAATGACCTGACTGCTAATCTCTCTACTGACGAGATCTCTATGAAACTACGTTCTTCTACCTTAGTTTGAAGATTGACAAACTGACCATTACCTACATTGAGAATGAATCCACTCTTTCCATGTGACAGCAGGTGGCCTTTATTGTGTGGACTGTAAGTGAGGGTGTGACTCGAGCTGATCTGGCTGATGAGGTTGAATGAAAATGGATGTTCCACATTGCTCTTTTTAACCTAAGATTTACAGCACAGAAATGGGCCATTTGGCCGAGCTGGATGCTAGTGTTTATGGTCCACCTGAGCTGCTTCTCACTTCTTACTTAGAAAATTTATAGCACAGAAGGAGGCCATTCGGCCAATTGTGTCTGTGCTGGCCTCTTGGTCTGTAGCCCTAAACATTAAGGATTCCTGCCTCTGCCACCCTTCCAGACAGCGTAATGTGGAGCCCGCTTCCTTAAGCCTCTCATATATTCCTGGATGTACATTTTCAGGGGTCTGAAATGCTCCTGCTCCCCTGAATGTTGTCTGAGATCTTTTAAAAGAGGTTGGTGGGATTGCTGAAGCTCTTTTTAAGAATGTCGTGCTAGTTGGTAAGTGTCTATCAGGTCAGCTGATCATATGGCACTTTGCCTGCTGTAAAAGCATTTTACTAGACTGGTCAACACACTGGCGGCTTGTTTCATTCCAGAATGCCTAGTGTCAGCTAACAGCAGACACTGGACTCCGTGTGGGGGAGTTGAATCAGCAAGCGAAAATCTCCACTTGTGAACCCCGCTGGGTTAAAACCTGCTTGATGAAAAGCTCTTAAAACCCCAACCCCTTCCTCGGCTTTTCCATTCCCCCCCACCCGCCCCCCCCCCCCAAATTTTCTTCCCCCAGCCCCTTCTCCTGAAGCCACCATTTGTGAGGGGGCACAGTTCCTCAGGCATCCCCTGCACTTGGTATCTTGTCTGAAGGCTGGCATGTGGAGCCTAGACCATGTATTGAGTGGTTATTGGCTGGGAGGCAACTGAAGCTGAGTCTGTCCTGTCTGGTATCGATAGTTAGACTCGCTGGACGGTGATCGGATGTGGTGAACTTGACTGCCCTCTGCCCTCTGCCCTCTGCACTTCTGTAGGCAGAAGGGAGGCTGTCAAACCAGCTCTAAGAAAGGGAAAGGCCTCACGTTCTTGCATGACCTCAATGTCCGAAAGCACTTTACAGCCAATGAAGTACTTGAGGTGCAGTCGCTGTTGTAATGTGGGAAGTATGATGGCCATTTTGTGCACAGCAAGCTTCATATACGGTACTATGATGATGATCAAATCATATGTTTTTCATAATGTTGATTTAAGGGGTAAATATTGGCCAGGACATAATGGTGACCTCTTCTGTTCTTCCTTGAAATATTGCCATATGGGATCTTTGAGAGGGTAGTCAGGAACCTCTGTTTAATGTCTCAATTGATAGATGGAATTTCTGACAGTGCAGCACTCCCTCAGTACTGCACTGGTGGGCCGATCTGGATTACGTGCTCAAATGTCTGGAGTGTGGGGCTTGAACCCGCAACCTTCAGGCCTGGGGACAAGGATGGTACTCAGAAACACAGCTAGAAACCTCCTGTCCGGATTCATGTTTTCCCAATGGGATTGTTCAGGAGCTCACTGGTTTAATTGTAGAATGGTGCAGCACCGAGGGAGCCTATTCGGCCCATCGCGCTCGTTTTGCTTTAGCTCAATCTAATTCGGCCCGCTTGCCCTTCTCTTTTTCCATGTAGCCCTGCACATATTTTGCTTCCAAGCTTTTTTTTAAAAAATCCAATCCCCTTTTTTTTGAAAATTACTATTGAATCTGCTTCCGCCACTATTTCCAGCAGCACGTTCCAGATTGAAACAACTCGCTAATTTGTGTCACGCTCTCTTGTGCCCCTCAGTGCTACGCGATAACCAGCTGAGGAGTAATGTCTCTCCGACCTTATTTCCCATTGTTGACAAGCCTTCCCTTGTTTGTGGTCTGCCTTTTTTCAAGTGAGGAAGTTCTGTTTAAAAAATTTAGCGGAGCTGCTGTCTCCTTGCCTGACCTGCTCTGTCTGAGCTCATTAATATTTTGTTCCTTCTTAAGCCAAGCGATGCCATATGCACCCTAACCACAGACGGAAACGAGGCTCCGGATAAGACATGACCCAGCGCCGCCTCGATAGTCTGCGTTGCACCAACACAGTCGCAACTCTTTCAGTCATTTCCAGCCTGACGGCAGGCAGAACTTTCATTCCTATAGCACCTGTCCTGTTCTCTGTGCTTCTCAGCCAGTCTAGTGGTTGCTGTTTTGACTTGGGGGGGGGGAAACACAGCAGCCAATCTGTGCACAGCAAGCTCCCACAAACAGTACCTCGGGGAAAGTAGAGTTGTTGAGGTCGAGGGTCAGCCATGACTTTATTAAATGGCGAGCAGCCTTGAGGAGCCGAACGGCTTACTTCCTACTCTCGTTTCTGATGGTAATGAGCAGATCAGCTATTTTGAATTGTTGGTTGAGCGATAAATATTGTCCGGGACTAATTCTCTCAGCTGTGCTGCATAGCGATCTGAAACTTTTTGCGCACGTCCACCATTCTCTTTAAGATATGTGATCATAAAGGGACTGCATTGTACTGCAAACAGGCCACGCACAAATTAGACAGAACGCTGCCAGGATGCAGGGAAGGAGTCCCCAGCTGACCTGACCCAGCACCCAGAGATTGTTTCAACCCCCATGAGAATAACCTTGGTTTTTAACATCTCATCAGAAAGGGAGGCACCTCCCATAGTGCAGCACTCCCTCGGGACCGCACGGGTGCGTTGGCCTAGATTGTGTGACCAAATCGCGAGTGGAACTTGAACCGCAACCTTCTGACTCGGAGAAGTGTGTGCGCTACCCACTGAGCCACAACTGACGCAACGTGTATTCATTTTTTTTAATTAAGTAGTAAATGAAGCTCTTCGGAGTCTTCAAATCGAATGTGCTCATAGAAAGGAGGAAGCTGAAAGTTGGCAGTTTTGGGCTCATTGTTATTTATTTATTGATTGATTGACTGATTGACTCATTCTTTCCAGAGAACGTGCCAGACGAGCTGAGGGAGCCGTTTTACACCGACCAGTATGACCAGGAACACATCAAGCCGCCAGTCATCCGTCTGCTGCTTTCCTCGGATATCTACTGCCGGGTCTGTGGTCAGACCCTGCCGCACGATGAGCTTGGCCTGCCTCAGGATAACATGGCCGTCCTCCAGGCTCTGTCGCGGAAAGGACTCCAGGTGAAGGACCAGGAGGTAGTGGTGACTGATGCCGACCTCCGGAAGAAGCCCATCAAAATGGTAAGGTTCAAGTGTGTGGACGTAAGCGGCCAGGTCCATCGGGCTAGAACAGCAAACGGTGTTCATCTTCCTTGTGATGCTTTGCAACTCACCATTGTCGTACCTGCATAGAGGCCCTGGTTATATTTTATTTGAAGGTCTCCAGCCTCTTGTGCACAAGCACCGCCATCATTGTTTGTCCAAGGCACTGACCCACTTGTGTTTCCATGTCTTGAGTGGCCTACTCCCAGGCTAATGATCTGGTTTAAATCACACCATGGCAGCTGGTGGAATTTAAGATTCCAAATTAACATCTGAAATTGAAAGCTAGCCTCAGTAATGGTGACCATGAATCTATCACTGTTGTAAAAACCCAACTGGTTCACTAATGTCCTTTTAAGGGAAGGAAATCTGCTGTCTTTACCCGGTCTGGCCTACCTGTGACTCCAGACCCTCAGCAGCGTGGTTGACTCTGTTATGTATTGAATGTCTCGTTTGGCTTGCTGTACTTTGCAAGCCAGTGCATTGTGGGATCACAGAATCCATGGGTTTTTTTTTAGTTCTGTTACTGCAGTAGAATAAAGGAGAGCTGCAGTGTTCAATCACCTCCAGAAGTATTGTTTATCTTTAAAAAGTTATTGACCGTACCGATATTAAAGCGTAACACTCTTAACTGCCCCCTGAAATGGACTAGCAAGCCACCCTGTTCATGAGCGCTTGGGGATGGGCAAACACTGCTGGCCTGGCCAGTGATGCCCACATCCCCTGAATGAGAGCTTAGTGGTGAACAAAGGCAGTGACAGGCGGATAACCTACAGCGGGGAAAGGACACTGTTCCCATGCAAAAATATCTCAATTTTTCTAACCGTCCATGCCTTTTTTCCCCCCCTCCACCTCTTGATTTCTGCCTTAACTATTTCTCCATTTGTCTTTCTATGTCTCAATCTTTCTGCTTTTTCTCTCTTCCTATCAAATGGGCTTTCCAACAGTTTGGAAATCAGGAGAAGGATTCCCAGCTATATTTCCTCTCTGTCCCTCAGAAATAATTGCCCGGCGCTGGTTCTGAGAAACATTCCAGTTGGTGTGTTTTAATGTACTGGCTGCTATTGTTTTAGTCTCTTGGGAGATCCTGGAGTGTCATTTCTTGCTCCCATTGTTGGAGGGGCGTGCCCCCTCTAGTGTTTACTAACTAATCTGCAAGTACAACACACATCAAGGTGGTGGGGTGGGGATGCTAATGGAGACGGACGGCACTCTCCTTCCAAGCATCGTGTAGCCAAGCACGTTCCCCTCGTGTTACCTTGAAACTGTGTCAATAGTTGGACCAAAATGCCATCGCTGTGCAACTTCTTATTTCATCCAGAGATAAAAACAAAAAAACTGCGGATGCTGGAAATCCAAAACAAAAACAGAATTACCTGGAAAAACTCAGCAGGTCTGGCAGCGTCGGCGGAGAAGAAAAGAGTTGACGTTTTGAGTCCTCGTGACCCTTCGAAGGGTCATGAGGACTCGAAACGTCAACTCTTTTCTTCTCCGCCGATGCTGCCAGACCTGCTGAGTTTTTCCAGGTAATTCTGTTTTTGTTTCTTATTTCATCCCCTGTCTGATCCTAATCAAAAGTACATGACTTCCATTTGCTCTGATTCCTTTTGGAGGACTGTAGGTCATGTGACAGTGAGTAGCAGCTGTGTAGACGAACCTTCCTAGCAGGTGTCCAATGGGATTGTGGATGGTTAATTGTCTGTGGTGATATATATTATTTATAGAAGTTATTTGTTTGGAATAATTTTTTAACATATATATTGTCGCACTCTGTGGGATTTGCAGAGGGCTGCAGACACACTTGTGTTTAAGAGCTTTCAATTTAGGTTAACAAATGATGTGTGTGTTGGGGAAGAGGGAGGTGGTGGTTGGATGGAGGGGGACAAGCTATGTGAGGGGAAGGGGTTCCTGGGCAGGCTAGTGGGATGCAATTGGTGACTGGAGCAATGCAGAGGGCAAACATATCAGGTATATCTCCAAGTTTTGCCCTGCTGGGGCAGTAAACTATAATCTGACGGTAGATTATGTTTGGTTGGTTTGTTGTGCCATTGGCGTGGGTGCACAGCTGTGATGGGGCAGCCTCAGTCACAGTGCGCAGCGCAGTTTTAGTGTAAGCGCACTTATTAAAGAGTAGTGCCATCATTGATCCTCGATTGGGAGAACTGTATGAATGTTTAACAAGCATGATGAGAATTTGTTCAACTAAATCTTAAAGTTTCTGACCATTTGTGTTGATTTGTGAGGATTAGTGAATCTAATGTGGAGTTCATTTGACTTTTGAAAAAATGTTATTAATTGTGGGATTTGTGAGACTAGGTCAGGTGTGTATATAGAATCAAAGCAACCCTAATTTCAGATTGTACTGAAGAAGTAACGTATTACTTGTGTATAAGGCGATATGTAGTTTCTAGCCAAAGAAATTGGTGACCTGGGTCTTAGATGCACCAACAGCCAGTGCCTTTAGCACAGGAGCTCTAACATATACTGTATGCTAGTTACCTTAGACCACAGCACCTCATCATAGATACCAGGAACCTGGAAAAAGCAGCAGGGCTGGACCATCCCATGTGACAGAAAGGAGGGGGGAACAAAAGGGAGCCTTGCACTTGTATTGCGCCCTTCATGACCTCTGACTTCCCAAGGCTCATCGCAGCCAGTGTAATAACTTCCGAAATGTGGTCCATACTGCAAAAGGCAGAAGTGAATTTGCGCACAGCAAGCTCCCACGAGCAGCAACGTGATGATGGCCAAATAATTTGCTTTTGTGATGTCGATTGGGGTATAAATATCGGCCAGGGCACCGGGGAGAAGCCCCCTCTTCGACTTTGAAGTGGTGCCGTGGGAGCTTTGGCGTCCAGCGGAGAGGCCGGGCATGTCTCATCTGAATGTTGGCATCTCCAACGGTGCAGCACCCCCCTCAGCACTGCACTGGGCGTAAGCAGGAGGAGCCAGCGGCTGCTCTTGCCAGCATGAGCTATGTACATTTAACCTGTTGTGCCCCCTCCGGGGGTGCTGTGTTTCAGATAAGACATCAAACTAAGGCCGCTTCTACCCTCCCGTTATAAAATACCCCAGCATGATTTTGAAGGGTGTGGCTGCTCCATCAAACAACACCTGAAAACAGATTATCCAGCCATTAACACACTTTTGTTGGTGGGAACCTGCTGTTGTGTTTCCCACATTACACTTCGAAAGTACCTCATTGGCTGTGAAGTGCTTTGAGACATTTGGTAGTTGGGAAAAGCACTATATAAATGCAAGGCTGTCTTATTATCTTTCTTGTGGGAGGGTGTGGTTTGTTAGGGGTGGTGCAGGGTATTTTTGTATTTATTTGGGTTGGGGAATTAAAGGTATCTGGCTTCTATAATCTGGCAATTGTTGTTCATTTCTTTTACTGTCAGACTTTTATTTGCCTCCTGAACTTAAAGTTTGGGTTGAGGTTAGTTAAAATTTAAAGTTAATGTGGGTTCTGAAGAAGAAACCTTTCCTGGAGTAATTGGAGTTAAAGATTTTAAATTTTGCGCCGTAGGTAAAAATTTTATGGGGCTTTAAAATCTGAACTTTAAAGCTGCAAATCTGCTTTTGGAGCATTACAGCTTTAAGAAGTGCTCAATCAATGGCTGGATCTCCTTGCCAAACTGTGAGAAAGAATGAAGAGAAAACTATGCGTTGTACAGTCAGCTTTGTGTTATCTGGCTCTCTAATAACTGGAATTTCTGATGGTTCCCCCAGTGAGTTGTCATGTTGCCAACTGGAAGCAATTACTAAGTTATCTGGGGCCTGCACCTGTACACTATTATTTCAAACTTTTTAATTCATGTTTTGATGTCCTGTTGAAGAATTGGAGGAATCCCGTGCACTTGCAAATTAGTTCATGCTGCAAGTATTGTATTGTGCTGTATTCCATCGGTAAACCCCACCATGGCCGATACATTCGGTAAAAACCTGGAATTAGAAGTCTGATGATGACCATGAAACCATTGGCGATTGTCACAAAGCAGCAGCTAGTGATTCACTAATGTCCTTTAGGGAAGGAAATCTGCCCTCCTCACCCAGCCTGGCCTACATGTGACTCCAGACCCACAGCAATGTGGTGGACGCTTAAATGCCCTCTGAAAAAGGGCACTTAGGGATGGGCAATAAATGTCGGCCTAGCCAGGGACACCCAAATCCCATGAACGAATATATAAAAAAAAAAGTGGAACTCTCCATTAAGCTGCATTTTTGATTCACCAGCACTGCCCATCCCCCACACATGCTGGAAAATAAAGATTTTACTGTTGGGTTTCTTTTTTTAGCTTCTGATGGAGAAACTCCTTTGGCTTGTGGGATGAGTTATTTGAAGATCAGGAAGTGGAGGTTGTGTTCTTTTTGGCACTGGGCTACAGGAGCACAGCCAGGAATGGTGGGGGCCCATAGTGATCTGGCATATGGCAGACAGTGCCTGATTGACTCTACCCCCACCCCACCCCCTCAGTTACCTTACCCAAAATCAGTTGTGTAAAGTCACAGAATTAAGTTAACCCCCTTTTTATGACTTGGCAGTGTTGCTAGAGAAAAGTTGGGGGTGGGGGAGTAAGAGGGAGACTTGCCTTTATATAGTGCCTTTCATGACCTCGCAATGCCCCAAAGCAGTAATTTTGAAGTGTCGTCATGTTTCCTATATTACATTTCCTATTTGTACACAGCCAAGGCCTACGTTGAAAGGTAAATATTAGCCTGAACCCAGATTCCCCTGTTGTTATTCAAAATAGTGCTGTGGGATCTGGTGCACTTCAGCAGGTAGCTGGGGGTCTCGGTTTAATGTCTCATCTGAAATTTGGCACCTTGGGAGTCCAGCATACTCTCTCCATATTGCACTGGGAGCCTTGAGCGAGATTTTGTGCTGAAGCCTGGTTTATGTTGACTTAGCAGTTAAGCTTCCAAGCTCGTTTCCACTCTCGTAATTAGCCTCCTATTTTCATCACTTCTCTGATGTGGCTCTCCATCCTCGAGCTGTAAAAATGTGACCTGCTGTCAAATCCCCTTGGGCTTCTGTCGAGTGGCTGACTCCCCGTTTCTTAGCTGGTTGCTAGGGGACTGCCAGGCTTCACTCGTGAAGTGGGTCCATTCCTCATTGTACATTTTCAAAGGTGTTGCCTATTTCAATGTCATTTGATGTTGAAAGTAAACACAACTCTATCTGTTTGCTCGCTTTCTCTCTCCTCGTCTCTCCCGCTCTGTTGTACTATTAGTGATTAGAATTAATCTGCAGATGCTTCTTGGGTGGAAATATTAAGTTTATTTACAATATACTCGGCAGGGAGGAACCAAATCTTGGTGATTTGTCTCTTTCTTTCTTAAATGGTCCTCCTGTTTATGGATGACCCACATGGTAAGATGGAGGTCCAGTCACCGCACTTATTTCGCCCGGTAACCACTTTGGTCCTTCCCCGAAGTTTTTCACGTATGCCGGCGCTCCAACGGTAAATTTCCTCTCGCAACTATGCCAATCGTGTCTAGTTTCCTGGCTTCCCTGACTCCTTTCCACCTTCCCCACTAAATTCAGCATTATTAAGCTCAACCTCGTCCTGAGATGGCTTTTCAACGATCACTCCGCAGGTGTGACGCCTGTTGTTGTGTAAGGGCTAGCCCTGCAATGAGAAAGAAAGCGTGCTAGCTTGGTTGCCAGGAATCGCCAGTCCCTTTCGGCCAGTCCGTTTGAGGGAGGGTGGGTACGGTGCAGTTTTCACATGAGCCATACTGTTGAGGCCCATAAACCGTTGAAACTCAGCACTCGTAAATGCCGTGCCGTTATCGAAAACAACTACTTCTGGTAGTCCGTGAATGGCAAAACTCTGATGTAATTTCTCAATTTGTAGCGGCTGATGTGGGTGACTTCACCTCATATACGTCCAACCTTTTTGAATGGGCATCGACAATGAGCAGAAACATTGTTCCCAGGAAAGGTCCAACGTTGTCAATGTGTAACCGCACCCAGGGTCTACCTGGCCACTCCCATGGGTGTAACAGAGCTGTCAGTGGCAACTTTTGCAGTTGCTGAGATTGCCCACAGTGCTTTACTAAACTCTCTATTTCGCCATCCATCACGGGCCACCATAGGTAGCTGCTTGCAATGGTCTTCATTTGGCAAATTCCTGGATGGGCACCGTGTAGTTCAATTAAAAATGGCTCCCTTCCCTTTGGAGGAACTATCACTCGTGCTCCCCACAGTAAGGTGTCACCCTGGGTGGTTACTTCATGTCTGCTGTTGAAGTACAGTTTCATTTCATCGGATAAGGTCTCCTTTGACTAACCATGTAACACTTGTTCTCGTACTTGATATAAGGCTGGGTCCCGACTTATCCAGTCTCTGATCTATTGAGCACATTATGGTGAGGAATCTAAGAAATTTAACAGTAAAACAAGTTCCTGTGGAACTGGGATGTGCTCATCATTTTCTTGTAAAGGCAAATGACTAAGGGCATCGGTGTTTGGGATTTGATTGCCAGACCTGTGTATGAAAGTATATTTATATGCTGCTAGGATTAAAGCCCATCGCTGTATTCTTGCTGAGGCTATGGGTGGTATAGCCTTGACCTCACTAAATGACAATATCTAGGCTTGGGCTGACAAGTGGCAAGTAACATTTGCGCCACAAGTTCCAGGCAATGACCATCTCCAACAGGAGAGGATCTAGCCATCGCCGCTTGACATTCAATGGCTTTACTGTCACCGGATCCTCCACTATCAATATCTTGCGGGGGTTACCGTTGACCAGAAACTGAACTGGACTAGCCATATAAATATTGTGGTTACAAGAGCAGGTCAGAGGCTAGGAATCCTGCAACGAGTAACTCACCCACCTGACTCCCTTCAGAGTCTTACTGAAGTCTCAATATTCCATTAGCTGCTTCAAATTCGCCACGTAGTATGCAGTTGTCTCACCCAGGGCTCTATTTCACAAATTCCCATCATGACTGAGGGCTTGGGTTCAATGTGACCCTTCATGAGGTTCCGCAATTCATAGAAATTTTTCAAACCTGGGCTAGTGGGTGCTGTCAAACTTTGAATCAAACCGTAGGTTTTGCTCCCGCAAGGACACGAGGATCGCTTGCCTCTTCTCTTCCCCTGTAATCTTGTTTGCTTGAAATAAATAACGTGAGGCGGTCTGTGTAATGAGACCAATCATCTGTGGCTGGTTTGAAAGAATCAATTCTCCCAAATTGTGGCATTTTGAGAGGGATTACCTCAATTCTAATGGAACTTGCTACTTCCAATCACTGGGTGAGGTACAGTGCCAATTTCTTCTTAATTTGATTTCTTCTGTTCAATCCTGTTTTATCCTCATCGCCAGTTTGTTGTAGGATGGCCAAGTTGTACTATTAGTGATAGGGTTAATCTGCAGCTGCTTCTTGGGTGGAAACATTAAGTTTATTTACAATATACTCAGCAGCAACTCCAACTCTATCTCTATCTCTACACTGCTGAGGTAGCCTGTGCTACTCTCCTATTGGTTACAACAGATCATATGATTTCTCCTAACAAGTATTATCCTTAAAGGTACATTACACACTAAATAAAACCATAATTACTACATGCTGTCTTATCTCTCTTCTTTCTCTCACTCTCTGCCACACTCTTTTCTCTCCCTCTATCCTGCTCTCTCTCTTATCTCACTCTCTTTCCCCACTTGTGCACTTTCTCTCTCTTTCTGGTTCATGCGTGCTCTCTTCCTAATCAGAAATGTCACTCTCAATGTTCCTTGCAGCACTGACAGCTCTGGTCTGTCTTGTGTGTGGTTGTGCCAAATACCCCTCAACTTGACTGGCTGGCTGTGTTGGTTGAATCCTCACTGAGACTTTAACTGGCTAACCTGCTGCATACCCGATGGATAGGGTTGCCAGCCCTCTGCAATTGTCCTAGAGTTTCCAGGAATTAAATAATCTTGTGGAACGTTGCTGTGAACCCAGGAGAAAAGTTATAGTGCATTTTTCAACATTTTAATTATAAAATACTGGTGGTAGTGGGATGGGGAAATGAAGGCTGTTTTGACCATGTAGGGTGGTTGGCTGTCCAACTAGAGTTGGCGGCGCTCACGGAGGTATTACCTTGTTCCAAACATCTTCCTTCTAGTTAGAAGCGCTGTCCTATTGCTGATATCCAGCTACTTTGAGTCACTTATTGTTCAAGTAACCCGGATAACTGAAGGAGCTGGAGCTTGCTTGCCCTTGTATAACATACACAACTTACTATTCATCTCAGAAGTACTTCACAGAAGGGGAGCACATCGGGAAGTCGATGTGGAGCAAGTTAAAGAGGCCGTCGAGGCATTTAGCTCTGAGACTTTGGAATATGACCAGTGTAGTACCAAGGAATATGGGTTTTTGGAAAGGAAGTTCCAGAATGCATGGGCCAGATGCAAGTGAACTCTCTGTGGGGCAGTTGCACATGAGGCCGGAGTTATGCATGAGCCAGATGTAAGTGAACTGTCTGTGGGGCAGTTGCACGTGAGGCCGGAGTTGGCTGGGAGATGAGATGTAGAGGTTGGAACTGCTCAAAAACAGAACACATCTAGAGAAGAGTTTGAATTCTGCACTTTGAAAGATGGGGAACCATTAGAGGTCAGATGTGATTGAGTGATCAGTGAGTGAAAGTTGAACAGATCACTTTAGTTGCAGTTTATAACCACTAATGTCTAGTTAGCAAAAAGTAATCCAAGTATCTGAAGTAATCTAATGTAGCAGTCCAAACTTGCACAGCTTGCAGGTCTGTGCAGGGATGATGAGCTCTTCCATTCTGGGCCCCTTTTGAACATTGTTCACCAGGGTTCCATGGCCTCACCAGGTCTGCAGTGGGAACAATGTCACATTAAACAGGACCTGCACGCTCAGCTTGAGTTCCAGATTTCCAAAGTGATTATGTGAATGTTTAAAAAGCTCAGCAAACATGCATGAGAGGACCCCTCATATGGACACTTTAATTAAATCCTTAAAAGGACTGTGCTGTTGATGTGATTCTGCTTCTGACTGTAGTAATTATGGTTTTATTTAGTGTGTAATGTACCTTTAAGAATATTATTTGTTAGGAGAGATCACATGACCTGTAGTAACCAATAGGAGAGTAGCTTGGGCTACCTCACAATCTGTTTAGAGATGGAGTTAAAAGCACTCATAGTTGCTGCTGAGTATATTATAAATAAACTTAATGTTTCCATCAACGAAGTGTCTCCAGATCAACTCTATCAGTGATCGCACAACTCGGCCACCCTACAACACCAACCAACCCCATTCTTTCCGGGAGATGTTCACTCAAGCTCGGATACAGTTCCACTGGTATTTTACCCCCCACCCCCACCCCCACCACAGGTCCAGTGTCCTGCTACAGATGGTAGTACCCTGTAGGCTTGAGCCTGGACTGTGATCTGATGGTCACAGCATGTCCTTTGCCTGCTGTCTGAGCTGTGATGTGAACCTTCTACAGCCTCTCTGAGATCTCTGCACTCCTTCAATGCTGCTCTTTTGCGCATCCCCTATATCCTTCCCCCTGCCATTGGTGCTTGTGCCTTCAGCTACCAATTCTCTCCCTAAACTGATCTGCCTGTCTCTCTCTCTCTCTCTCTCCCTTTAAGTTAATTGTGAAAATCTACCTCTTTGACCAAGCTTTTGGTCAACTGCCCTAATATCACCTCCTTTGGCTCACTGCCTTTTCTTTATTTGCTTATTACACTCCAGAGTGCCTTGGGACCCTTTAGTGCATTAAAGGTGCAGTCCAAATGCAGGCTGTTTTTGGTAGCGGTGGTTGAAAGGGGAATGTTGGCCAGAGTACTGGTAGAACTTGGCCCTTCCATATTAACAGGACAATGGGATCCTGTCTGTTAATGATTATTCTGTTTTGGGCCAGAGTTGTCAGCCTAGTGCTCCTATTGGCACTTAACTCTGCACAGATCAGGCAGTAAAGCTGCTGGGTATGGCCCATGGCCCAGTCCTGCACCGGGTGTTCCCAATGCCCTGGGAAGGAGTTTCTGGGTGAAAGGTTGTGTGGGGACAGTGAGAAATCATGGCTGAAGTCTAGATGCTGCCTGCTCCTGAAATACATGATTTGTGTCTGTGCGAAGGAAATAGCTATGATGTGAGCTGAAGCTATTGCCTGTCTTCCCAGAATGTATCAAAGGAACAATGTTGCCCTCTGGTAATCTAAGTTGGTAAAATGTTACTGGCACTGTCTCTCTGGAGTTAAAAATGTCTAATTTCCTTATTCTTGAGTGTTTGACAATATAAAACACTTAGAAAAGATCTAAATAAAACCATGACTTGCGTTGACATAGCACCTTTCACAACCCTTGGATGTCCCAAAGCACTTTGCAGCCAATGAAGTACTTCAGAAGTGTAGCCACTGTTGTAATGCAGCAAACGTGGAAGCCAATTTGAGCACAGCAAGATCCCACTAAATTGATATTGACCAGACAGTCTGTTGTGATGTTGATAAATATTGGCCAAGGGACTGGGGAGAACTCCCCTGCTCTGTTTTGAAATAGTGCCACGGGATCCACCTGAGAGGGCCTGAGTTCAATATCTCCTCCGAAAGTTGGCATCTCTGGTGGTGCAGCACTCCCTCAGTACTGCTCTGTAGGGTCAGCCTTGGTTGGAGAGGGACTTGAGCCCACAACCTAGGGTCTATGTTGATTAACAATAGTTGCAGCAGCTCATTGGGTTTGATGGCGATGGACACTGGGTGACTGATTCCTTGTTTTACAATATTGGGAAGTGTTAAAAATGACCCCCCATTAGGTGGGGTTCACTGGGGCCAGGATGGAGTTTGGTTGGGGGGGTGGGGGGAGGGGTGAAGTAAATGCAATTGGTGTATAGGTTGCATCATGCACAAGGAGTACGGTGCTTTGTGATTCAAATGATTTACTTAACTGTGTGTTTACACATACTGTCCAGGACAGATGAGCTTGTCTGACAGCTGCTCAGAGCAGCTTTACATCTTCTTAAGCTTCACAGCAGCAAGACTGGTTTTTACTCAGCATCCTCCCACACACCTTTGCAGCCAGTGAATAATTAAACTCGCTGAGACAGGTCAGCCAGTTGGTGCACAGCAAGACTCCGCAAACAGCAATGCACGGTTAATTTGTTGCACCAATCGAAGGCTAAATCGAACTGAAAGGCATCAGGTGAACTCCCCTCCTGATGTTAGCACTGTGTCACGTGGGGTCTTTCACATTGATCTGAATAAGCAAGCAGGGCCTTGGTTTAATGTCTCATCTGAAAAGGTGGCACCTCCCAACACTGTCGCACTCTCTCAGTGCTGCACTGAAGTGCCTGTTTAGGTCAAGCCCTGGGTTGGGACGGCTGAACGTTGAAGCCTTAGTGAGCTGAATCCCAGACCTGAAAGTTTGAACTACGTGGTTGTTAAGGGTTGATCATAATTTCAAAATACCAGACCTGAATTATCCATGTGATCCTTTGCCCAATTTCTTCCTGCAAATGGACTGGTAGTAGCTTATCATTTTTATGACTTAGTCCAGGCTATTTCCAGTTCCGAAGTGGGACAAAGGAGGGTTTTGAAACCTACTGTTTAAAGTAAGGGCGGTTCCCTCGTAGCTATGTACAAATGTGCTGTTTGCCATTTGGCAAATCTCTCACTTCTCTGGCTCAGTTCCAGAATATTCCCTCAGTGATTCAGGGTCACAGTGAGAATCGGTGCAGCGACTCCATTATAAACATGAAGAGGAGCAGTTGGAATATTTCCCGTCTCTCTGCTTATTTGTTCCAGCCATGATCCTGACTGAAGGCCATGATTCCTGTTGCTGATGTCTGCTTCTGACTCAAGAGTTGGGAGGTCATTGCAAAAGCCTGATAAAGGCCGATCAACTTTGCTAAGGAATGCTGGCGGTTGTTGAACTGTATTTTAAGTTGGGATTTATGTGGTGTGAATCGAAATAGTTGGGGATCGTGACCTCTCAATCCATCTAAATCAACAAGAAGTGAGTCATGCATTTTGTGCAAAATTGATGAGATGCTTGAACATGTGTTAAATTGATTAACATTACGATAATGCGGAGATTGTGGGTTGTGTTGTGGTTGGTTTAAAAGGATGAGGGGGCTTAGTTATAAAGAGAGACTTGCGTCTATATAGCACTTTTTATGACCTTTGGAAGTCTCAAAGCACTTTGCAGCCAACGTAATATAGGAAATGTGGCAGCCAGTTTAGGCACAGCAAGCTCCCACAAATAACCATGTGACGATGACCGGGTAATCTGTTTCAGTGATATCGATGGAGATGCAAACGTTGAACGGGACACTGGGGAGAGTGGCCCCACTCCTCTTCAAACTAGTGCCATGGGATCTTCTGCATCTACCAGAGCAGACATTAATCCGAGGCCCGTCCGTCTGATCTGGAAGACGATGCCTCGGACGATGCAGCAGCTCCTCAGGACCTCGCTGGAGTATCAGCTTTTGGAGTGGGACCTGAACCCGTAACCTTGTGACTCAAGAGTACAAGCCACTAATGTCACAGCGGTCGCTGGTACTGCAGTTTGGGTGGTTGGATTTGATTCCCTTCTCGCAGGCTACTCAACTGACCTCAGGTGCAACGACATCATATGAAGGAGGTCAGCCTCTTGACTGGACAGCCACCTCAGGAGGGGGTAGCTTTCCTCAGATTTGTCCAGAGGCAGCCGTGCCAAACAAAAACATCGCTGCCAACAATACCAGCTGCCATTGTTTACATGTAGCTGGCAGCTGGTCTCCCTGTTTTAGGTGTCAGTTGTGTCAGAAGGTTGTGGAGTCTAGCACCGAATCTAGGCAGACACACACTGTGCAGTATTGCTGGAAGTACCAACTTTCAAATGAGACGTTAATCCAAGTCTGCGTCATTGATTCCATGGCCCTGTTGTTGTTTTCTATTTATTCATTCGTGGGATGTGGGCATTGCTGGCCAGGCCAGCGTTTATTGTCCATCCCTAATTGATCTTGTTCAGAGGGCATTTAAGAGTCAAGCACATTGCTGTGGGTCTGGAGTCACACGTAGGCCAGACCAGGTAAGGATGGCCAGATAATGTGGCCTAATGTGTGCACTAGTGTAACCAGATGGGTTTTTACAACAATGGACAATGGTTTCATGGTCATCGTTAGACTCTTAATTCCAGATTTTTATTGAATTCAAATTCCACCATCTGCCATGGTGGGATTCGAACCCTGGTCCCAAAAGCATTACCCTAGGCCTGGGGATTACTAGTCCAGTGACAATACCACTACGCCATCGCCTCCCCCAGTATCCCAGTAGACTGGCCAACATTTATTTTGCAGCCAACATCACTAAAGCACATTATCTGGCCGTGTTACTGCTTGTGGGAGCTTACCATGCTAAGATTTGGCCCCTCGTGTTTCCCACATTATGACAGCAACTGCATTTCAAAAAGACTTCATTGGCTGTAAAGTGCTTAGGGAGATGGGAACAGGAAATAGCAGCAGGTCATTCAGCCCCTCAGGTTTCTCTGCCTAGACCACAGCTGATCTTCTATCTTGGCAACATGTCCCTGCACTATCCCCATATCCCTTGATGCCTTTAATATCTAGAAATCTGTTCATCTCTCTCGAGTATTCTCAATGACTGAGGTTCCACAGCCCTCTGGGGTAGAGAATTCCAAGGATTCAGCGCCCTCGGTGAAGAAATCCCTCCTCACCTGCGTCCTAAATGGCCTACCTTGTATTGTGAGACTGTCCTTCCTGGTTCTAGCCCTGCCAGATTATGAAAGATGCTATGGGAACGCACTATCTTTTACCCCCTTGTTGTAGCTTTGCATTTATATGGTGCCTCATCATCATGTCTGAATGTTTCCACAGTGCTTCGCAGAGAGCATTACATTCTTGTAGGCTAATATGAGCGATATTGTGTAGCGGCCATGTTGTACAATCAGCTGTGAGACGCATGGCCAGTTTACAATAGAATAAAACGCCAGTCGTGGAAATTAAAGTTGGTACTTTGAATTGCCAAGCAGTAGCTTTGATCTAAAAAGGGGAGCGAACAAAACTCAGAATACAGTGACTCCTTTTAGACTGAAGGTTCTCCCGTCTGGTCTGCTCATTCGATTATTGTCAAATCAGTGCAGGTTCCATCTGCTGCCACCATCTGCACCATTCCTTAGCGTGGCAGTTTAACAAAACCAGCTGATGAGCAAGGAAATGGGAAGGGAGTAAAATTTGGGGATAAGCTGCACGTTGTCAAGTGGCGAGATTGTGGGTGTCTGCCTTCCTCCTGATGGATCAGTTGACTTGAATGTGACCAGAACAGCCTGTTTACCTCTGATGTCAGATTTGTCCCTGGCAGAGGGTCTGGCACTGATGGGCACAGTGGGGTGCTGGTGGGGGTGGTTGGGAAGTGGGGGTGGTTGGGAAGTGGGGGTGGTTGGGAAGGGGGGGTGGTTGGGAAGGTTGATCTGTATTTATGCTGATGCCTTTTTATTATTGAAAGTTCAGTCACAGAGTTGCTCATTTTGGCAATGTCCAAATTCAGAGAGGGAGCTGAACAACTAGCTGTCGACGGAATTATAACTATAATTAGAGCTTTTTTTTAATATTCATTCATGGGATATGGACATCACTTCCTGGGCCCAGCATTTATTGCCCATCCCTGTTTGCCCTTTTTCAGGGGGCATTTAAGAGTCAACCACATTGCTGTGGGGTTTGGAGTCACATGTAGGGCCAGGCCAGGTAAGGACAGCAGATTTCCTTCTCTAAAGGACATTAGTGAACCAGATGGGTTTCTTTTTTTTTGTGACAATTTTAAAAATTATTGAATTTGAATTTTGCCATCAGCTGTTAGTGGGACTTGAACCTGGGTCCCCAGAGCATTACCCTGGGTGTCTAGAATATAGTCCAGTGACAAAACCACTATGCCACCGCCTCCCCCATAAACTTATACCTATAATTCCAAGGTTCTGCCCTGATTTTTAAAAACTCATTTGAAAAACCCAAATAATGCACTCCTAACATGAGACTAAAAAGGGAATCGAGCCTTTGCTGCCCACACAACTTGGACCCTACATTTTAAAATCTATTGTGTCCCATCAGAAACCAAGAGGGTTGCAGCTTCAGTCAGTTTGAGCTTTTTTCAATTGCCTGCATTGATTACAGCAACAACTCGCATTTGTATAGCATCTTTAAGGTGGTTAATTGTCCCAAGCCGCTTCACAGGAGCATTGCTGAAACAGAATTTGGCACCAACACATTAGGACAGGTGACTGAATGCTTGAGCAGAGGGAAGGTTTTACTTCAAAGGAGCAGCAGGGGAGGTGGAGCTCGGCCCAGAGTTGATTTAGGAGATTAGGACCCAGGCAACCGAAGGCATGCTCACCGATGGCGTTCTCAAGAGAGTGGAGGCAGCACAGCAAATTAGAAATGTAGAGAACTCTGGTGGGGTTTGTAGAGCTGGAGAGGTTTCTGTGCATCAGAGTTCCCTTGGACTCAGACCAGGCTTCAGCTGTGTGCTGCACAAGGCTGCATCACTGACACACAAGCATCGGGGGGCGTTCTGTGGCTCAAACTGTTTGTCAGAGAGATCAGTCACTGTGGAAGTAATTGAAACGCTAATGTATGCTGCACTGTTTTATATCTTTTACCACCTTCAGGCCACAGAGACAGGAACTGTCAGCTGGAATCTGCTGAGCTGTTAGAAACCAGCCAAGAACTGGCTGCCCAGATTGCATAAATGCTAAAGTGTTGGGAGCAATGGAGAGTAAAAGGAAGTGCAGCTGGATCTTGTTAACAGGGCTGCTTGGTACTGAAAACGCACTTGACGGTGAAGGGAAATTACTAGGGCCTTTGAAATAGCTGCTCCACATCGAGCTTATAGGATCATACAAGATTCTGAGGGCGCTTGACAGAGTTGATGCCGAGAGGATGTTCCCCTGTATTGGGGGGGGGGCATCCAGAGCGAGGGGGCACCCTTTCAAAATAGGGGGGGGGGTCTCCCATTTAAGATGGAGGTGAGGAAGAATCTTTCTGAGGTTCGTCCAGTGTTTGGAATCCCCACCCACAGAGAGCAAGCGGAGGCTGGGTCATTGAATATATCTAAGGTGGAGTTAGCGATAGCTTTTTGTTGGGCAGTGGGTTCAGGGGTGGGGGTCTGACAGGAAAGTGGAGTTAAGGCCACATCAGATCAGCCATATTGTTTTGACTGATGGAGCAGTCTCGAGGGGCCTACTTCTCCTACGTCTTTGACTCTTATGCACCATTCGTTCTAACACTTCAAACGGTACTGACAGAATTCTGGGTTGTCGAAGGTACAGACCTTTGTATAAAATGTTAAACAGAGATTCGGGGGCCTTTCTGTTCAGGGGATGTTGAAAATATTCCGTGATACTATTTAAAGAGGTTGTTCCTCAGTGTTTAGGTTGTCATTGATCCCTCAGTCAGAATTTCCACAAGAAATTTAACTGGCCACTTGTTTTTTTGTATGGACAAGATGGTTGCCAAGTGTGCCCACATAAGTTGAAAAGAAATAATTGTAAAACCCTGAGGTGTTTGAGAGGTGCGGTGAGATGCCATACACGTTGATGTCAGGTTTTCAGTCAATACCTCCACACAGCATCAAGGCTAAGATGGGAAGTGGCTTAGGGGACAAGGTAGTACCAAAGTACTCCAAGTACTGGTTAACCAGAATTTACCGGCTTGTCGAGTTGCTGGATTACGGTTACTCCTTCTAATTGTAGAGAATCCTCTACAGCACCTTTCTATTCGTGGACAGGATTGACTTCTCTTTTGATCAAGTTTCCACACACTCTCCATCACAACCTTACTTGCGTGTGTCTCTCTCTCTCTTCCACTTGTTGCTCTTATTGTTCCCGCTATGTTTCTCATGCACTTTTTATAAATTCATTCACGGGATGTGAGCTTTGCTGGCTGGGCCAGCATTTATTGCCAATCCCTAATTGTCTTTGAGAAGGTGGGGGTGAGCTGCCTTCTTCAAACGCTGCAGTCCCTGAGGGTGTAAGTAAACCCACAGTGCTGTTAGGGAGGGAGTTCCAGGATTTTGACCCAATGACAGTGAAGGAACAGCGATATACTTCCAAGTCAGGATGGTGAATGGTTTGGAGGGGAATTTCCAGGTGGTGTTGTTATGTGTTTGCTGGCCTTGGAAGGTGCTGACTAAGGAGCCTTGGTGAGTTTCTGCTGTAATCACTACTTCCCCTCTGGGCATCCTCGCAATGTAGTAAGTCTCAATTTACACAATCTCTCTTTTTTTCCCCCTCCCCTAAGTAATTGATCACAGTGGAAGCTCTTTCCTAACTTGATCCTCCCTTGATTTGCAAGCTTTTGAAAGCATGGGGCTTTGAGTACAAGGTGAAGGAGATCTTGCTGCAATTGTACAAGGTGTTGGTGAGGCCACATCTGGAATGCTATATGCAGTTTTTTTTTGTTTTTGATATCTAAGATGTACTTCCCTTAAAGTGGGTGCAGTGGAGATTCACTGAATTGATTCCTGGGGTGGAAGGGTTGTCCTATGAGCAGAGAATGAGTATCATGGTCTTATATTCTCTGGAGCTTAGAAGAGAGCAAAGTGGTCCCACTGAATACTTGACAAGATGGAACCTGCAAGGCTGTTTCTCCTGAATGGAGGACCTGGAACTAGGAACAGTTGTCTCAGGATAAGGAATAAGCCATGTTTAAAACCATATCAAAAATCAACTGGGCTGAGGAGAAATTTCATCACTCATGGTTGAGAGCCTTTGAGCACCTCTGGGGTGAAGAATTCTAGACATTAAACATATTCAAAGCTGAGATGGGTAGATTTTTGGACACTGATGGAATCTAGCGATATTGGGGTAGCACAGGAAAGTGGTGTTGAGTAAAAGATTGCAATTGTCTTATTGAATGGCAGAGCAGAATTAAGGGCTGAATTTGTTTACCCTTTCACAGGACCTGGGTGTCGCTGGCTAGGCCACCGTTTATTGCCCATCCCTAGTTGTCCTTGAGAAGGTGGTGGTGAGCCTCTGCCTTGAATCACTACAGTTCATGTGGTGTAGGTACACCCACAGTGCAGTTAGAGAGGGAGTCCCAGGATTTTGACCCAGCAACAGTGAAGGAACAGTGATATATTTCCAAGTCAGGATGGTGAGTGATTGGAGGGGAACTTCCAGGTGGTGGTGTTCCCATGCACCTGCTGCCCTTGTCCTTCTAGATGGTAGAGGTTGTGGATTTGGATGGTGCTATTGAAGGAGCCTTGAGTTGCTGCAGTGCATCTTATAGATGGTATACACTGCTGCTACGGTGTGTTGCTGGTGGAGGGAGTGAATGTTTGCGGAAGGGGTGCCAATTAAGCAATTGCTTTGTCCTGGATGGTGTCAAGCTTCTTGAGTGTTGTGGGAGCTGCACTCATCCAGGCAAGTGGAGAATATTCCATCACACTCCTGACTTGTGCCTTGCAGATGGTGGACAGACTTTGGGGAGTCAGGAGAAATACCCTACTCCTATTTCTCATGCTCTTAGGTTGACAATCCTCAATGAGTTATTGGGAAATTTAATTCATCTAATTTCTTTTTTACATTAAATTCTGCTTTGATGTGTTAATATTGCGAAATATTGAATGAGTCAATTTTGTTCAGTATAAGTATTTATCAAAAACTGTACACTTCCCATCTTTTCACCAATTGGTGGTGTCTTTTCATTTTAAAGAAGGAGGTTATGGCCCTTTATTCTGGCTTTCTCTTTTAAAAATAAGTACCAAGGACTGTTCCTTTTTAACTATAGATTGATTTTCTGGAATTTCTGCTTTGTCCAGTTGCAAGAACCCCCTCTCACCTCGTTAATCTATCACACTGTTAATTAATGTTCCCACAACCCTGACTAGGATTGCCAACGCTGCTCGAACATGTTCCTGGCGGTCTGTTCAGACAGAAATGAAAGGTCCATAAACATGAACTCGACCTTAATCCGGCTTGTACAGTGCATGACTTGGTTTAACCAGCCAGAATGCAGGGTTGGCAGTCTTCTGGCTTGATAAGCCGGTCAACTGCTGTCCTCTGCTGCATTAGTTAAAGATGTCTTTCTTACCTAAGCCCCCTTAATTGCTGCATTGTAGGCTGTGAAGAATGTGCCCTGCTTAGGGTCCTTAGTGAGGTTAGAAAGCACCTTCTTTGTTTAACTCTTTAGAGATGACCTTAAACTTGTTACAGCTTAAGTTCTCAGAAGGAAGCTTTTGATCCATTTCCATAGCTCACAGCAAGCCCTGTTCACCCATTACCCATGCGCTCGCTGACCTACATTGGCTCCCAGTCAAGAAACATCTTGATTTTGAAATTCTCGTCCTTGTTTTCAAATCTCTCCAAGCTCTTGCCTTTCCCTTTCTCTGTAATAATCTCAAGCCCCTCAGCCCCAAGATATCTGCGCTGCTCTGACTCTGGCTTCTTGTGCACTCCCAATTATAATTGCTGCACCATTGGTGGCTGTGTCTTTAGTTGTCCAGGTCCCATGCTCTGGAATTCCCTCCCTTAACCTCTCCACTCCTCTATACCTCACTTTCCTCCTTTTAAAACACTGATTAAAGCTTACCTCTTTGACCAAGCTTTTGGTCATCTGACCTCATTTCACAGCTAGGTGTCATACTTTTGTAAAGCACCTCTGAGTGAGGATGTTTCCATTACGTTAAAGGTGCTATATAAATGCAAGTGGCTGTAGATGTAACATGTCTGCAAAATGTGACCACTCCTGACGAGATCACTACATTTGTTAAGCAGTCTGAGCCCATGTGGGGAAGGTTTGCCAGAGAGAGAGAGAGAGAGAGAGAGAGGGAAAAAATCATCACTTTGGGACTTCTTGCTATCACCTCGCAATGATAAAGGGATTAAAAAGAGGGAGTTTCCACACAGGAGGAGTTTTCTGACCCTCTCTGCAACTTTGGAAGCTTGGCAGGAATGTTAGCAAAATGGTGTGAACAGCTGCATCCTGCGTGTTGAATATTTTATATCTCAGGTCTATGGAGAGGTGACACTCACTTCTATGTGTGTAACAGGTTTTATTCCCAGTGCTTTAAAATGTCTACTCCACATTTCAGCTGTGGATTCCAATTCTTTGTACAGTTTGTTTACTTTTCCCGGAGCCCACACCCAGGCTTGACCAATCAAGCGCAGCGAACGTCAATAGTCAACACAAGTACCATGATCAAATACAGATAGCTTGAACCCTACACTGCAAAGCTACGGCGAAAGATTACGGCACCTCACAGAGATTTGATCTTGTGTTGTCAATGGCTAGAATTGCCAAATCTGGCTAGACATATCCCTGGAGGTTTTAACACAAGACCTTCCACCTCCATCCCCGGACAGTAGAACAGATAATCTTTCAACACATAGATAACACAATATTTTTTCAATGCCCTTGCAATTCTTTCCCCCTAGATTTTCTCACAGCAGTGTCCGAGTGATTAAGTTTCCATTCCTGGAGATTTCAGGGCAATCCCTGGAGGATAGGCAACCTAGTCAATTGCTCACTTGTTAATGGGCTGCTTGGTAATGAGCTGTATAGCTGAAAGCCCCAGTTACAGACCCTAGTCTGTGCTTAGTTAGCTGATTCTTAATGGCATGATGGACAAGGGTGTCCCTGGGCTGGCAGGTGGGATTTCTAGGTTCTTCCACTTCAGCCAACAACTAAAGCAGATTATCTGGTCACTTAGTGCTTTGCTTGTGTGAGCTTGCTGTGCGAACGTTAGCTGCCGTGTTTCCTACATTACAATAGCGACCTCACCTCAAAAGTACATCATTGGTAATAAAGCATTTGGGGCCATCTTGGGACTGTGCAAGACTTACTTTCTTACACTCTCTTCTCTTCCGCCCCTGCCCCCATGGACTTGACCAAAATCAATTTCAACCCAGTTATCTTTTATGACTCTGCACTTCTGCCAGTCCCGTGACTGGAATAGGACACAAAGTGATGGACCATTACCTCTTAACTACATAAGTCATGAAATAAGTTGTGCTATGCCCACCTAGTTCTTGTGTACAGATAGTAATTACCACAGACAGATTACTGCCACAGACAATTGATTGCATTCAGGCTAAAGTTAATAGTCAAATTTATTTGCTAGTAAAGTAATTACATAGATTCTCAGCACTTTAAGGATTGAATAAATGTTTTCAGAGACTTATCAGTCAACAAGGAGTTGACGTGTTTCCTGCAGAGTCCAGTAATCTCCAACTTTTGAAGGAAACAGCCTCTTTCAACTTCCTGATGTGAATGCAGTGATATTATGCAGGGTGCAATTGAACTAAATTTAATTGATTTTTTTTCAAGTCTTTCAGATGTCAGTGTTGAAACATCATTTACACCAATGTCTTGTATCTATATAGTGCCTTTCATGACCTCAGGACATAACATTGGCTGCAAATTTCTTTGATGAATTATAGTCACTGTTGTAATGTAGGAAATATTTTTTTCCTGTCTGGATTATGACAGGTAATTTACCTACTGTGCATCTCTCTGCACTCCTGGCCAGCCTCCTACACTATATTCTCCATAAACTTGATCATCATAAACTTGAGGTCGTCTGTCTGTGTCTTACACTCCATTCACCAATCACCCATATGCTCAAATGATTTAGATTGGCTCCTGGCTAAGCAATGCCTTGATTATAAAATACCCGCCTTTGGTCTCACTTTGCAGCACAACCTCTTCCCATCTCTGTGATTCCCTCCAGCCCCATGGTCCTCTGATATCTGTGCTTATCTCATCCTGACATCTTGAGCATCGCTGATTTAATTGCTCCACCAGTGATGTAGGTGCCTTCAGCTGCCTAGGTCTCAAGCTCTGGAATTCTCTCTATTTACCTCTCTCTTCCTCTCACTTTCCTCCTTCAAGACACACTCCTTAAAACGCATATCTTTGACCAGGCTTTTGACCATCTAACATAATATTGCCTTATGCGCTTTAGCGTAATTTTTTAATTATATAATGTCCCTGGAGGCGTTTTGGCTTTTTCTTTGTTAAAAGCACTATGTAACTGGAAGTTGGTGTTAAGGCAACGGGTTCATAATGGAACTTGAAGGTCTTATATTAACAATTCTAATCGGAGTTTCAATTATTTTTCATCTCTAGCTTCAACTACTTTAAAGGCTAAGGATTCTGCAGACCATCTCAGTCAGGCTGTTGGACAAGACATTTAACATTGGTCTGCAGGATCATGTTGGAAGGTTTTCACTTTCACCACTATTTGCTAGGCAGGTCTGCAGGACTCTTCATCCCAAAGGTCATGGTCTTAACTATCCAAGAAGGAAATAGCCCATATAAACTCTCTGAAAATCTGTATGCAAACCATGTCATTGCGTAGCAATTTCAGCAGAAAGGAGTTTCTCCCGAATTCCCTATTGGATTCATCACAGAATCGCAGACTCTTTACAGTGTAGAAGGAGGTCATTCAGCCCATCACGTCTGCACTGGCTCTCTGAAAGAGCACACCGCCTAGTCCCCCTCCCCTGCCTTATCCCTGTAACCTTGCACAATCTCTCTCTTTTCAGGTAGCAATACAATTCCCTTTTGAATACCTTGACCGAGCTGCCTCCACCACCCTCTCATTCCAGACTCCGACCACCACCTGGGTGACAATTTCCCTAAATCACTTTTACTACTTTTGCCAATTATTTTGAAACTGTGCCCCCTCGTTCTTGATGTTCTCTCAGGTGGGAACGGCTTTTGACTATTTACCCTGTCCATAATCCTCAGGATCTTGAATGTCTCTATCAAGTCTCCTCTCGGCCTTCTTTTCTCCAAGGAAAACAACCCTGACCCCTCCAATCTATACTCAGCTATGGTTCCTTATCAGTGCCTCTCCTTTATTTATTACTCCCAGTCCTGGAACTACCTCTCTGTGAGAATGAAAGGTGACCTTATTGAAACATATAAGATTTTGAGTGGGCTTGACAGAGTAGATGCTGAGAGAATGGGAGAATCTAGAACTAGGGGGCACAGTTTCAAAGGAAGGGGTCTCCCATTTTAAGATGGAGGTGAGAAGGAATTTCTTCTCTTGTTTGAAATTCTCAACCCCAGCGAGCAGGGGAGGCTCGGTTATTGAAAACATTCAAGTCTGAGTTGGACAGACTTTTGATTGACGAGGGAGTCAAGGATTATGGGGGCCACATCAGCTCTGCCATGATCTTATTGAATGGCGAAGCAGGTTTAAGGGGCTGAATGGCCTAATCTTGCTCTTTTTTAAAAAAAATGTTCTTGTGCACTAATCCTATCAAATGCTTTCGCAGTCTTGAAAATCTCTATCAGCTCACCCCCTCAGCCTTCACTTTTCTAGAAGAGATTGCATGTGGAGAATAATTTCAATTACTTGACAATCTCCCTGAATGATAAAGTGAGGAGGCCAAGGGAAGTACTGAGAGTTTTGTATCCATAATTCATCCTATTGTGGTGTGCACCCAATCCTGATCGTGTGCCAAGATGGAAACCATAATGGCAAGTTTTGGGGAGATGGTGTAGTGGTAATGTCACTGGACAAGTAATCCAGTAACTGGTAGAGGCCCAGGCTAATTCTCTGGGGACATGGGCTCAAATCCTACGATGGATCTAGAAGGACAAGGGTGGCAGACACATGGGAGCACCACCACCTGGAAATTCCCTTCCAAACCACTGGAACCATATCACTGTTCCTTCACTGTCGCTGGGTTAGAATCTTGGAACTCCCTCCCTAACAGCGTGGTGAATGTACCTACACCACAAGGACTGCAGGGGTCCGAGAAGACTTGACAACTATCATCAATTGTTCTAAAAGCCCACGTGGTTCACTCAGGGATGGGTGACAAATGCAGGCTTTGCTAGCGATGCCCATTTTCCACAAAAGAAGAAAGAGAAAAAAATGTCTGCCCTTGCATTACCCAGACCTGTTCAAACTGGTGAGCACAGAGCAGAATTGGCACAAAGACTTAGATGTTGCACCCTCTTCCAATCATACCCTTGATCTTGTGATGGTGCTCAGCATGTTGGAGAACTTTGTTGTTACTATTAAAATGCTGCAGAAGGGCCTGCTAGCAGTTATTCCCCTCAACTTGATTTAATCTTTGTAATTAGTGCAACTGAACAGAGTTATGTAACATCTTTAATCCATTTTTTTGGAAAGGTTCAGGAGGGGGTTAAGTCAAATCCTTTGTGAACTGTTCCTTTCATCACATTCCTACTGCGGCACTAGTTGGTTGAAGGGAAGCATGAGAATGAGTGGAATTGGCTTGTTTGTGTGTCCCATGAACACACATTTCAGATAATGAGCTTAAACTGTGCCTCCAGGTTCACGAGCTTCCTAATGTCAAGTGCCGACCTACGTTCCAGGTGCCTCCATTTACAGTCTCATGGTGTACAAGGCTATGATTTCTCATCCTTGATTGTGACTATGTAAAAGTGGCTTGATCACAACGGCCTATTTAAGGTCCAGGTCTAAATCTGCCTAATTGCTTCCTGGTCCAAACCCCTGCTGTGGCTGGACCTGCTTTGTTTGAAGCTGTTGGTGGTTCGGGGAGCTTAGACTGCTTCACGCAGCAACTTTTCCTCTGCGCTGAGCATATTGTCTATCAGATGATAAACCAGAATGCCTGCACGGGGTGGGTCTAAAAGATCCCATGGCACTATTTCTCCCTGGTATTTTGGCCAATAATCACATCATGCCTGCTTATCTGCTCATGATTCCATTGCCATGTGTGTGGAATCTTGCTGTGCGCAAATCGGCTGCTGCATTTTCCACATTGGCTTCAACAATCTGAAGCTTATGGTGACCCCCGAAAGCTGCAAGCTTTTTTTTTAAATTTTCTCTTTCTGGCTCTGTTATCTTGGTCCTGCTCTCTTACATTCGCTGTGTCTGTGTGTGTCTCTCTCTCTCTCTCACTCTGCATCCGTGTGTCTTACCCATGTGTCTTACACTGTCTCTACCTGCTTGGACTAAAGCCACAATATGCTGGAATTATACTATGTGCCTTTCTTAGGTTAAAGTTTCACGTTGATGCCATTGATCAGACCTTGGTTCTGGGAAAAGTTCACACTTGGAACATGACCCTGCCTTTTGCCTCTTTGGGTGATGATGGACCTGCCAACATTTATATGTTGATGTAGATTCACCTAATGCTAGAAATGAAAAAAAAAGAGAGGAAACTTTTCTTTGCATCTCTTTTTCCTTTGAGACTTGGCCCCATTTGTTGCCTATGGCCCTAAGACCTGTTCCTAATTTCCTGACAGTGTAATTTGGAACTACCTGCCAGGAGCTGCATAGGATGGCACCTTTCCCTATGGCTCTTTCCTTCAGTGATTTTCCCAGTGTTGTGACTGAGAGCAAGCTGGGAATTAGAAAAGGGGGGGGGGGTTGTGCAGGAGAGACAGCAAGAAAGGAGGGGGGAGATAGAGCAAGGAAATGGGGTAGGAAGGAGGAGGATGCAAGGGAGGACGGGGAGATGGTCAGTTAGAGTAATAACTGCCACCTCCATATTATCCAAGTGATATTGGTGAGTACTGCCAGGACTCTTTGCATCTTAACTCTGGTTAACCTAGTCAAAAGCTAAAACCAAGGAATTGGTTTGATGTAGATATAGGGTGAGCAATTGCTGTGCATTTAATTTGTATTCAACTCCCAATTTTTGTCATGAATTGGCTTATACCATCACAATGTTGTGTTAAATTAATGGTGAACAGTCTATCAGATGATAAACCAGAATGCCTGCACGGGGTGGGTCTAAAAGATCCCATGGCACTATTTCTCCCTGGTATTTTGGCCAATAATCACATCATGCCTGCTTATCTGCTCATGATTCCATTGCCATATGTGTGGAATCTTGCTGTGTGCAAATCGGCTGCTGCATTTTCCACATTAAGACAGTGACAACACTTCAAAAGTACTTCATTGGCGATAAAGTGCTTTGGGATGTCCAGTGGTTCTGAAATCTTGGTTTAATAACTGGGCACATCACCCTCACTTCAGAATCCAACCGGAATCCTTGTTGAGAATTTACCAGATTGCAGACTGTGCTGACAACTCCTCCTCCCACTAAAGCTGTAGCAACTTATCGAACCTACTCGCAATGCAGCCAGAGTGAAGTAACAAGGCCGGTGGATCTTGTTTTACAGAAAGGCTTGAAGTCAGAGAAATGAGAGCTTTTCCTGACTTACAAGGGACATGTTTCATTTGAACAGTCAGCTTTTCTCTGCTCGATAAAGCTGATGAGGGAACTCGAACTAAATTCAAATGGCCTCTTGTAACGGACAATTAATTAAGCCTCTGATTTGAATAGTTTTCACACACGATTGGAATGCTGGTGGTAATGAGTAGACAAAGGGAATGTTCTCCTCTGCACCCCCCCCCATCCACCCCTTCTCCTTCCGACACCCATCCCCCCCATCCTCCTTTCGACTGCCTGTCCCCCACCCCCCCCTTCCTTTTTCTCCTCACATCCTCCCCTGTGCCTATTATTTGGTTGCTGCTTCACCAGTGCTTATTTTACTTATTCTTTCTTGGGATGAGGGCATTGCTGGCTAGGCCAGCATTTATTGCCCACCCCTAAATGCCCTTGAGAAGGTGATATTGACGCACTGCATTACATGTGGTGTAGCTATATCCACAGTGCTGTCAAGACGGAAGTTCCAGCATTTTGACCCAGTGACAATGAAGGAAAGGCGATATATTTCCAAGTCAGGAAACCTACCTCACTGACCCCAACCTTTTGGCCATCTGCAGTAATATCTCCTTGTGCGCAGTGTTGACCTTTGCCTTATAATACTCCTGTGAAGTGCCTTGATTATGTTTAAGGCACTAAATAAATTGTTGCTGAGCCCTGCTTTTGCCTTCAGTTCCCCATGAACTTCTTTGGCCAGGAGTCATATGTCCACAGGATGTATCCTTTACCCATCTTCAGTATCCCCCCCTCAACCTGGGCCCCTCCCTCTGGCCTCCTAATCGCTCTTGACCTTTTCTTTGAGAGCTGCCAGCATGACTTTGGCCATCTCAATTTCCCTGCTCCCCTCCCTCACTCTAACCTGTCTCCGTCTGAACTTACTTCACTCTGTTCTCTCAGGTCCAACCCTGACTTTGTCATAAAACCTTCTGATCAGGATCGTGCTGCTGTAGCCTGGCAAAGTCACCTCTACCTAACAGAGGCTGAACGCCAACTCTGACACTTCCCCCTACCTCCCCCTGGGCCATGACCCCACCATTTGACATCAAGCCACTGTTTCCAGGGCTGACATTGACCTCCATCTTGTCTCTGGAGGTCTTCCCTCCGTGGCCTTGAATCTCGTAGTCTCATTAATAATGATCACAAACCACCGGAATGTTGTGAAAAAACCCATCTGCTTCACTAATGTCCTTCAGGGGAGTGAATCTGCCATCCTTACCTGGTCTGGCCTACATGTGTCTCCAGAACCACACCAATGTTCATTAACCACCTCTGAAATGGTCTCGTAAGTCACACTGCTGCTTTAAAGGAAGTGTGCTTAGAGGGCATAATACAAGGCTTGGCCAACACTATGGGTGGAGATGGGAATGCTGGACTTGCCAGTGATGCTCCCATTCCAAAAACAAATTTGAGAAAAGATCCCCCAATCCCAAACAACCCACTTCTACCTCCTTCCCAAAATCCACAAACAGGGACTACCTTGCTAGACTTATTGCTCCAGCCTGTTCCTGCCCTACTGAACTTGTCCAGACTCCTCCCATTTACATTTCTGATTAGTCCGATGTCCTTCTGTGACTTCAGCGGTTTCTATTTTTCAGTCTTGATGGAAAGGTCACAGACCTGAGCGTTAACTCAGTTTCCCTCTCCATGGATGCTGCCAGACTCGCTGAATATTTTCAGCATTTCCTGTTTTTATTTCTCTTTAGCTAATCCTTGTTCTTGCTGTTTAAACCGGTTCCCCTCCCCCCAGGCACAATGGTGCCACACTTGAGTGCTTTGTCCTTCCATGTTTTTGCATCTTTAAACACTGTTTTTGGTATAAGAGGTGTTTCTGCCTCAGTTTTAATTGCACAGGGATAAAGGTTCTTATGGGTGAGTAATTATAAAGCCTTTTACCTTCCTAGATAAACCCAACAGGAATTTTTTTAAAACTCAATTACAAAGTGGTTTCCCCTCAAGTTGTGTTCCATCTTGAATCTCATTGATGCTGTGTCTCGCTTCCCCAGATAACCGCTCACCTCAAGTCAAAAAACAGATGAATTTGATAGCACGGTACCTGTTTTTCGGGCGGTGAGTCATTGCTAAGCCTGAAACTAAGGCAGACCAGAAGCGTTCACGTATTCCAAGCTGGGAACTGCACCCACCAGCCATATTGCTGTAGCCAAAGAAATGGATGCCTGGGGTTTGAGTCTGAAATGGCTGCTAAGACCTTTACATTTGTTTATTTGAGGCCCCCTGTGCTAAATTGGATTGTTCCCTGAACCAAGCAGGTGGCACCTCAGCCTTGATATAAGTGAAACTTTGCTGTCTTTCTAAATGGGTTTCCTTCGTTCCATTAGCAGCTCCGTCTAGTGTTGATGCTGTGAATTCCTCCCCACTATGTGCCGTCCTTTAAGATCCTGACTGAAGTTGATGCACTCCTTGGCAAATTAGTTGAATACTTCAAGGGCAGTAAATTATTCCTTAATTGGTACTCATGGCTGTTGAACCACTAATATTGTGATTCCAACTCTAGTAATCTGCCAACTAAAAATGTATAATTACAACTGATGTCTGGGATTGCTTTCCAAGGCGCTGTGCAGCAAAAAGGGGTCATTTAAGTGCATACTCCTTCCAAATCTCATGTTTTATATTGGACCTCCGATAACAGCCTCCACCTGCAATAGTTTTGTTCACTTGTTGGTACCTCTCCTGGAGGTGCTATCCCTTCTCTGGGATATATTTTCATGGCTGTTTCTAATCCTCCATGAGGGTGGTGGCACAGTGATATTGTCACTGAACTGGTACTCCAGATACCCAGGGTAATGCTCTGGGGACCAGGGTTCAAATCCCACCACAACAGATGGTGAACTCAAAAAAAAAAAATTGAGTTCAATAAAAAGTCTGGAATTAAATGTCTAATGATGCCCATAATCAGTTGTTGTAAAAAACCCATGTGTTCACCAGAGAAGGAAATCTGCCTGGGCATGTGACAGCAATGTGGTTGACTCTTTAAAAATGGCCTAGCAATAAATGGCCAAATAATTAAAAACTCACCAAAATATATTTTCTTCTTGTGTGAGTCCAGACAATGAGTGTCTGCAGACACTTAGCACCTTCTTAATATTCTGAAACATCACAGGAGTGAAAGTTAGGTTTTATGGAGGAGCAAGAGGAAGAGGAGTTTTGGGAGGAAATTCCAGAGGTTTGTGCAGGGGTACCTTGATTACTAAACTAATCCAAAAGCGTTTGAACAGTTTGTCTTGTCTATTCAACATGAACCAGTCGTACTCCATTCCAAAGAATGTAACCTAGTAATTAACGAGTTCTGAATCCAGTAATTCAGTGGGCGATCCCAGACCATTGTTTTCTTTTTCCTGTGTGCTAGAACTGGAAATGGGATTTTGAAAGATGTGGTTTTCTTGTTCTAGCAATGAGCTCGGGTGTAGGAATGTTTGGAGTACCACTTGCAAGGGCTCCACCCCGAACTTTTTGCTTATCACCATTGTCTGTGGTGTATAAAAGTCCCGATAAACGATCCCTTTACTAAACTATCACCGTAGCTGATCGTACAAGGCCGAGGAGAGACCGATTTCAAGTTTTGGGCAAGAGTGCAGGGGGTATTTGAGGAAGAGTTTTTTTTACACTGCAAGTGATAATGACCTGGAACTTCCTGCTTTTGAGGATGGTGGGAGAAAGCAGAGACGGAAAGGAAATTGGATGAGCTCCTGAGGGAAATACAATTTTCAGGGCAACAAGGAAAGAACAGGGGGTGTATATAACTGACTGGATTGCTCTACAGACAAATGGCATGGACCCAATGGGCTGAATGGCCTCCTTTGTACCATAATAACTCTAAAGAAAATAAAAAAGAATATGAAATGTGGTGTTTATTACTTCTGGCCTGCTTAAATAGAGAGAAAATCCTAAACGCAGCATAAAACGTGCCAATAGTTTGAAGTAGGGTTAGCAGCAGAGGTCAGAGGTGATGTGACAATAGCAGTTCATGCACACGTGCATTAGGTCCATCCCCATTAAAGGGAGGGAGATCTTGTGGTGCAGTGGGTAGTGTCCCTCCTTCTAGATTGAAACATAGGATCCTGAAGATGTTTCCTCTTGTGGGAGAATCTAGAACTAGGGCTCCCTGTTTAAAAATAAGGGGTTGCCCATTTAAGATGGATGAGGAGTTGGAAGGGACAACGGCTATGGGGAGCACTCCACAGTGTACTGAGGGAACAAACCTACTGACGGAATTACAGCACTGAGAATGTAGTCATTGAAGTGCATTGCACTTCATTGGACAGGAGCTGCTACCAGTCCAAAACAATGAGACAAAATCTCTTGTCTCTTGATTGGAAAGACAGTAACAGCCACACAGAAGCAGGGGAGTAAAGAGGGAGAGCTTTGGAGTGTGAAAATATTACCAGCAAGCTGGTCTCAAGAGAAAAGCAGTGTTAACTCTAGTCACTCAAAGATTCCAGGGCTCGAATACAAAAATTTAGGTTGACACTCCAGTGCAGTAGTGTAGTAATTATAGTTTTATTTAGTGTGTAATGTACCTTTAAGAATAATTGTTAGGCAAGATCACATGATCTGTAGTAACCAATAGGAGAGTAACGCGGGCTACCTCGGTCAGTGTAGAGATGGAGTTGGAGTTGCAGTTGAAATCACACGTAGTTATTGCTGAGTATGTTGCAAATAAATTAAGTTTCTACCCAAGGAGTGTCTGCAGATCAACTCTATCATTAATAGCACAATTCGGCCACCCCACAACAAGCACTGAGAAAGTGATTCTCTGTGGGAGGTGCTGTCTTTCAGATGAGACATTAAACCAAGGCCCTATCTGCCTGCTTGGGTGGATATAAAAGATCCCATGGCTTTTACTCAGAAGAAGAGCAGGGAAGTTCTCCCTTGTGACCTGGTTAATTTTTACCCCTCAATCAGTATCTCAAAAACAGATAATTTGGTCATTAATTCATTGCTATTTGTGGGAGCTTGCTGTGCGCATATTGGCTGATGTGTTTCCAACATCACAACCGTGACAACACTTCGAAAAGCACTTGATTGGCTGTAAAGCGCTTTGAGATACCTGGTGATCATGAAAAGCGCAATATAAGTAAGTCCTTTGATTTCTAAGATGGAGTCGTATATTGACAAGACTGCTGCATTGAACTGTGCAGGCTTGGCATTGTGGCACTCACACAAGGCAGAGGCTCACGCCAGCCGTGGGGAGGGGGCTAACTCGGGCAATATCAAGCTCTTTTTCGCATTGTCTGCAGTGACATAACCCTAAAGCTAAAACGCAGCATCCATCAGGCAGCAAGAAGCATTGTTTCCCGATAACTCACTGCTGCAGAAGGTTGTTAAGGTTACCTGAACAAACCGATGCCCGGATTAAAATGATTAAAATGCAATGAAGATATCATGATGTCACAGCGGCTTGTTCAATGCTAAATATAATCAATTACTGTTAAATAAATGGAAGTGCAATTTCCCTCCCAATTTAATTGATAATTGAAGTCATTTCACAATCTTGACCGCTTATTGAAATAACCAGAGGGAGTAGCAATGGGTAAATTCAACTGAATTCAGTAAAAATCTGGGAGAGAGGCCACACTTGCAGCACAGATTAACAGCTGGATGTATTCAGCTGGAAGGAATGTAAGTTTTATGTTTAGAGCTCTTCGTCACACCTCTCCGATTTCACCAGGCAGCTCAGTTGCAACGATTTTACTTTTGAAGAGATTTTTTTGTCTGTGAACTCAGCAGCTGATCTATGCACAGCAAGATCCCGCAAAGTAACAGCTGGTCTGTTTTGGCAGTGATTTGGAGGGAGTAATGATGTCCTGTAGGCTGGAAGAAAGCTCTTGTGTTTTTTCTTTGCGTTTTATGTCATGGGTTAACTAACATTCACAGAACAGGTAATTCCAACAGTACAGCGCTCCCTCAGTACAATCCCCATCACTTGTTCGCCCTCGTCCAAGCTTTTGATTATCGGCCTTAATATCTCCTTACATGGCTCAGTGTCACGTTTTTATGTTCTTCTGAAGTACCTTGGGGATGTTTTGCTAAACTATGTAAAAGGAAGTAGTTCTTGGCTTAGCACTGCTCCTGTAACTGGGATTCCAAAAGTATTGAATGTCCTCGTGTTGCTGAAAGTATTAGGCTGGTTAGCTCCGTGTTGGAATTTTCAACGTGGGGTAGGAGTGAGTTCCCACAAAAGTAATTCATTTGAGCAAATGAACTGTTGATTTGAGAACCAGCCAATTCACCTGCTGAATGATGATCCACCCGCGTTGTTGGAAAGCCAGATTTTTTTTTCTTCTTTGAGTCACTGGCAAGGCCAGCATTAGTTGTCTATCCTTACCCTTGGGTTGCTAGGCTTCAAAGGAGTCAACTACATTGCTGTGGGTCTGGAGTCACATGTAGGCCAGACCATGTAAGGATGGCACGTTTACATCAGTGAACCAGAAGGGTTTTTTACAACAATCAATAACAGTTTCATGGTCACCATTACTGAGACTAGCTTTCAATTCCAGATTTTATTAATTGAATTTAAATTCCACCAGATGCCGTGGAGTGATTTGAACCAGGGCATTAGTCCAGGCCTCTGATTTACATGTCCAGTGATATTACCACTACGCCACTGTCTCGCCATGTAATACTGTGCGAGGGGACTTGTCCTTTACACCTGACGGACGTTGCCTTGTTGGGGCTACTTACCTGTTCAGCAACATTTGATATTGCTACATTGCATAACTGGGAGGGGCGAAAGTTCACCTTTGGGCATGAGATGAAGCTGAGCATTTCAAAGGGCAAGTGGCATTTTTGTCTCCCATTTGGTGCTCCCGACCTGAGGTGCCACATAGAGACAAATTATACCTGTGGAGGGAAGAAGTTGTCCTGGACTTTGCTGCTGTGCTTCCAAGTAGCTGGTTATAAGAAGCACTGTTGGTGGGTTCAAGCCTCATTGTTTTCCTGTCATCTTGTCTGGGGCCATCTATGTGGTGTTAGGAAAGAATGCAGAGATCATCTGTGTTGCAAACAGCTGGAGACTCCTGCTCTGCAAGTTGGCATCAAGTTTTCCCACCCCCTGGAGACATTGCACAGAGCCACTAGGCTTGAGTTCATGGTGTGCCCCTTCCAGTGAGTATCCCCTTGCGATTTCTTGCAGACTGACAGCTCTTCAGTGATGGATGTTGATGAAGCATTAACAGACGCTGCCTTTCTCCCCAGCGTCTAATATGAGTGGGGTGTTGGGGAAGTAGGGTTCATTTTTCTTTTTGCCAGGCCAGTAGTCACCAGAGTGATCTCTCCTGTGCTGTGATCTTGTTTGAAAAGGGCTCAAGATTCTTGAGGCTTGTCAAAGATGACAGAGAGGAATACGTAACTGATAACTTGAGGTTTGATCACCTCCTGCGAGTGTGCGCAGTACTTGGTGATACCAAAGGGTGCAGAGGTATTGGAATTTAATGAGGCACCATGAATCCCAGAGACAGCCTGCTGCCTCATTAGTCAATGTTTGATGGGTTTTGACTGAAGCTCACTGTGCCAAGCAGTTTCCCATCTCCACCCATGGTGTTGGGCACACCTTGTATTATGCCCTCTAAGCACGCTTCCTTTAAAGCAGCAGTGTGACTTAATATCGTACAGTTTCGGCCTAATTGATAGCCTGCCCATTTGTTTGGTGTGGTGAAGTCTCTGGTCAGACTTCATGTCAAAGTGGTGCATCAGTCGAAAGCTGAATTCTGGTGACAAGTGCTGGGTCAGGTTACACTGTGACATGTCTTGATATTTGCATTGGAATCTTCTGAAGTTTTCCAAGTTGTAAGGGTCAGAAGTAAGATGAGAAGTTCATAAAATAATAATCTCAAACTCAATGGGAAGGACGCGTGGACTTGAGTTCTGAGTCAAGTTAGGCTGCATTACTTAAACATGGTTGAAGGTGATGTGGAACAGGCTGCCTGCGGAAGAAGTGTCAGCAAATTTCGAAAGAGAACTGGTTAGATACTTGGCAGGGAAAGTTAGGAGACCAATCTATTTAGGCTGAGGCAAGCTGGTTAGAGCACATTCTCAGTACTGGGCGAGGTAGCGTAGCGAGCAAAGGCAAGAATGGAGGAAAGTGAGAACAACTGAAAGGGTAAACAGAGCTGTCTCTGCAGCATGGTGGGTAGGTGATTGCTGAAAGGCAATGTGTGTCTACATGATTTAAGAATTCCACAGTCTGGGAGAGGTAATGGCATAGTGGTATTGTTGTTGGACTAGTGACCCAGGATAATGCTCTGAGGACCTGGGTTCAAATCCCCCACGGCAGATCCAGAGTTCAATAAAAATCTGGAATCTGCCATTGTCGATTGTTGTAAAAACCCACCTGGTTCACTAATGCCCTTTAGGGAAGGAAATCTGCTGTCCTTACCTGGTCTGGCCTACATGTGACTCCACACCTATGGCAATGTGGTTGACGAGGGCAATTGGGGATGCTGGCCTCACCAGTGACGCCCACATCCCACGAATGAATTTAAAAAAACTCGGTGATCGTGTATTTAACTGAGATGCTAGAGGCACCAGGAATTGGAACTGGAATTGTATGTAAGAGATCAGAAATGTCCTGAAAAGCCATAACATCGGTACAGTCTAGACATCCTTAGCTAATTTCTGCCTGCAGTATCTCATGTAAAATCCATTTTTAAATTTTCTGACCAAAAAACATTCCTTCGAATGTTTTGTTTGGGACCATACTGTGGAAATATGAAGCATAAGCCTATAGGACAAGTGTTAATGATTACTTATTCTCTGTCAATGTTTCATGTTGACCACAGGAATTCACTGAAGTAAGGCTTGGTGATGAACTGCTTTTGAAACATTAGATGGGCATGGCATTGAACTTTACACCAATCCTCACTGTTGGCATCCTGCCAGAATATTAGGACTCTTAACCGTAGCAATAAAGGGAGGGAAAATCTGAGAGGGTGCCTGCATTTATATAGCACCCTTCATAATCTTTATTGAGCCCAGTAGATTTACTTCGATGCCCAGGCAGCACAATTCTCCTTGGGTTTTCATGATTACTTCCACTTAATCCTTAATAAATCGGCAAATTTAACTCCCCTTTTTATTAAAAAAAAAGGAAGGTTCCAATATATTGATTGTAAATGTGTGTTTATCATTCATTTTAAAAGGCAAAATAAGAGAAGCTTGCATTTGTATAAAGCGCTTTTCATGATCAGGCATCTCAAAGTGCCTTACAGCCAATGACATGCTCTTTTTGAAGTGTAGTCACTAGCTTAATGTAGAAAATATGGCAGCCAATTTGTGCGTAGGAAGCTCCTACAAACATCAGTGTGATCAGATAATATGTTTTAGCCATGCTGATTGAGGGATAAATATCGGCCAGGACAATGAGGAGAACTCCCCTGCTGTTCTTCAAAATAGTGTCATCTTTTACATCCACCCAAGCAGGCAGTTGGGTCCCTCAGTTTAATGTCTTGTCCAAAAGATGGCACCTCTGACGGTGCAGCACTCCCTCAGGACTGCACTGCCGTGCAAGCCTTGATTTGAGCTTAAGCCCTGGAGTGGGACTTGAACCTGGAGCTTTGTGAATGGATTCTTGCCAACTGAGACTTTGCTCAAATTATGTTACATCATCCATGATAACTGGCTGTGGTATAAACTGGATGTACTGAGGCACAATTCTGAAACCTAACCACCTGCATCTTACCAGGCAGTTTACTGTTGAGAAATGATTTGGCACAGTTTTTGTTGATATTTATATATTACCAGTGGCAGTGTTCTCGTACCTGAGTCACAGGGTTGTGGGTTCAAATACCATTCAAAATAATTGAGCGCATATCACTAGACTTATGCCTGTGTTTGAGCAAGGGAATGCTGCATTGTCTGCAGCGGGGAATATAAGAAATAGGGGCAGGAGTAGACCATTCAGCCCCTCAAGCCTGCCCTGCTATTCAATAAGATCATGGCTGATCTGCCCCAGGCCTCAACTTCTCTTTCATCCCAGCTCCTCATAGCCCTCAACTCCCTGATATTTCAAATATCTGTCTACTTCCTCTTTACATACTTTCGGTGATCTAGCCTCCACAACTCTCTGGGGTAGAGAATTCCAAACATTCATTACCCTCTGAGAGAAGAAATTCCTTCAAATCTCATTTTAAATGAGTGTCCCCTTATTCTGTAACCATGCCCCCTAGTCAGAAGCAGTTCAGAGAAGATTGATCAGACTAATACCCGAAATGGACTGGTTGCCTTACAAGAAAACGTTTGACAGGTTAAGCTTGTATTCGCTGGAATTTAGAAGAGTAAGAGGTGACTTAATTGAAACCTTTATGACCTTGAGGGTCTTGGATGTAGAGATGATGTTTCCTCTTATGGGAGAATCTAGAACTAGGGGTCACTGTTTAAAACTAAGGGGCCGCTCATTTAAGACAGATGGGAAATTTTTTTCTTTGTGGGACATGAATCTTTGGAATTCCCTCCCTCAAAAGGCGGTGAAAGCAGGGCTTTTGAATATTTTTAAGGCCCAGCTAGATAGATTCTTGATTAGCAAGGGGGCGAAAGGTTATTGGGGGTAAGCCGGAGGTTGCAATTAGATCAGCCATCATCTTATTGAATGGCAGAGCAGGCTTGAGGGGCCGAGTGGCCTACTCCTGCTCCACGTTCGTATGGAACACTATAATGCAACAGTGCCAGTGCTTTAAGCATCAGTTGTGGAGTGCTTTGCAAGATCTTGGGGAAGTAAATAGCACTATATAAATGCAAGTTTTATTTTTCAATCCATCATGAGTTGCTTGTGGCATTACTGGTGGTCAAATGATATGTTGTTGGTTATAATAGGTTGAGGGGTTGCAGCGCCTCCTCCTGGAGCAGGAAAGAACTAGTTAGTGGAGGTTTAACAGTGTCAACAAAACAAGCATTTTTATACACTTGTCCCATCTTGTTCTGCTCTGTGCCTTAAGGTTCTGGCATGTGCCAGGAGTGGTATTCTAGCTTTGCTGAAAATGGGTGTTACCGAGGTTTCTTGTCCCGCACTGATCAGGACAAATGCAAGAATGCTGAATTTCAAACAATTGCAACAATTTGTACCACTGGAGGAAAGAGTGCTGATTGGTTGGGAAGTTAGCTCTGATTGGCTGAGCCACTGACAAATTAATTCAATTAATAAAATCTGGAATTAAAGCTAGTCTCAGTAATAGTGACCATGAAACTATCATCAAGTGTCTTAAAAACCCATCTGGTTCACTAATGTCCTTTAGGGAAGGAAATCTGCCATCCTTACCCGGTCTGGCCTACATGTGACTCCAGACCCACAGCAATGTGGTTGACTCTTAACTACCCTCTGAAATGGTCTAGCAAGTCACTCAGCTCAGGGGCAATTGGAGATGGGCAGCAAATGCTGGCCTTGCCAGTGATGCACTCGTTCCATGAAAGGATAAATAAAGTTTCACTTTTGCCATGGAGTAAGGGGAGGGGAAGGTGGAAATTGTGGCTGGATCTGCTCCTAATATTTTCTCATGTACTGTGCCACAGTCTCCTCCAGGTCGGGAACAGCAAGGGTACCTTTTTTAATATTCCACCTCCTGCCCGGGATAATGATAGGATCCTATTACCCTCGTACACTTTGAACAAGGGCAAGATTTGTGTAAGACTTTGTGGAACCTGTGAGTGTTGATTTTTTGGTTTGTGAAAACTGTGCTGTACCTGCTTGGGATGCTGCCAGAGAGAGCATATACTGAGCCATTGTAATGGAGGAGAAATACAAGCTACAGATCAAATTACTGTGGGAAGGTTAGGTTTGCTCGAGAGAATAAGGTTAACTCATCGCCTGGTTGGTTTTCATTCCAAGCATAATGCAGGTGCCAGGGTTGCGTTTGTAAGGCTTAGCGGAGGAGGAGCGATGTTAGCTGCATCATGAGACTGGGAGTGGGAGATTAACTGAAGCTTATCTGTTGCACAGCAGTAATAAATGTGTTGAGTCCAATCTGTCCACACTGAACAAATCCTAGGTGCGAGCTTTTATCCCTTGGGATCCGTATCTTTGCAGCATTGGCTTCTACATGTCAAGACTGCTGGCAGTGGCAAGCTGGACCTGTCCTTGGGTTGTAAAAGATGACCAAGTGGAGTGGTTGTATTTATACAGCTCCTTTCACATCCTCGAGATGTCTTGCAGAGCCAATGAATTGTTTATGAAGCAAGGTCGTGTAGGTAAGCGCAGCGGCCAATTTACACATATAGCAAGATCCCACAAACCACAATGGGATGAATGACCAGCTAATCTGCTTTGCTGACATTGGTTCTCATTGGGTGAGGGAGGGTGATAGTGGGAAAATACTGGGAATCACAGCTGCTGTGCCAGCTTCTGCAGTGGACGTTAACGTTTGGGACCCCTGGTCCTATCTGAGAATCTATCTAGCGACTGTCCACAGCAGTAGCCTGACATGAATTCCTAACACCTTTCTCATGTTGCCCACATGGTAATTGTGGGAGAGGCATAGAGAATGCTTTGGTTAAACAGTGTAAAGGTTGTCAGACCCTTGGGCAATGCATTAATATTGTAGGAACCAACCGTGGCTGAATGCTGGAGATGGAAGTACCATATAAGTACCCTTTTTACTCTGTTCATATCATCAATTGTATGTTCTTGTGCGGAATGTAAGCATCACTCATGTCACCGTCTGTTAAGAGTGTGGGAAGAAAGGATGTGCATAACTGTTCATTGGTGACCAACCAGTCTGAGCTTAGTAACTCCAGGACTGCCTCTCACTGGTTCGATGCTGCGCATAGGGACTGGCAAAATAAACAAAGCAAATTGCTTCAAAAATAGGAGGCTTAGTGTTTTAATCTGCCGAATGTAGAGTCTTATGATTGGCCAATGACTTAGTGGGCACATGCCCAGTGAGTCATGCAAACAAACCCAAGATCAATTAATACTTTTATCGGCCCAGCTTGGGTGCTAAAGCCTGGGGGTAAATTTTACTCATTTGCCTGCCAGAAGATTGTAGAATGCAGATGAGGCTGGCTGCTTATTTTACACCCCACCCCTGATTTATTCTCCATTTAAGTTAATATAAAGTCAAATCAGGCAGCATATTGGATCCTATCTGTCTAGGTAGGGGCCTGTTAAAAGCGTCCTTCCCAAGAGAGATTCATATGAGGAGAGTTTAAAATCTTAATTATGCTTGAGAAGGGTTGTTGTTACTGAGAGAGAGGATCCCAACAGACTCCTGAAGTGTTAGCAGAATATCCAACCGCTCAGCCCATTGCAGTCCACATCGATATGTTTTCCTGCCAGTCAGGAGGACTGGCTGCCCTTCCCATTCTCCAGTACAGGACGTCAACGTCAGTTAAAGCTCCATTGTGAGTGCCTCCTGCTAATGAGCTAATGGTCAAAATTGTTAGAAGCAAAAAACTGCGGATGCTGGAAATCCAAAACAAAAACAAAAATACCTGGAAAAACTCAGCAGGTCTGGCAGCATCAGCGGAGAGGAAGACAGTTAACATTTTGAGTCCGAATGACCCTTCAACAGAACTGAGTAAAAATAAAATGTTAATTGACCTTGGGTCTGTTTGCACGACTCATTGGCTAATGGCTTAGTGGGCACATGTCAATCATAAGACTCTAACATATTCAGCAGATTAAAACATTGCAGTGATTTTATCTGTGTTGCATTGAACCAGTGTGAGGCACTGTGGTTATTTGGCTCAGACTGGTTGGTCATCAGTGAACAGTTATACACGTCCTTTCTTCCCACACTCTTAACAGACAATGATGAGTGATGCTTACATATCCCACAAGAACAAGTGCAGTAATAGGACATTTAATAACACACATCAAGTGGTCACCTGGGAGCACTTTGATTAAATAACCTGGCTTGAGCCCTACATTCAACACAACTGGTATTGACCAGTCCAGCCCAAGAGGCCATACTATATACCCAGTGGGAATGGGTAATGTTCTTTGTCTAAAGCAGTTAAATTCGAGTGATGTGACTTCTGTTATCTCTGCAGTGATGGCTTGGCAGCCCGGTGTCCATTTCTGGAGCTTGAACTCTGAACAGGAAAATGTGACTTTAAGTATTAGCACAGGAGCTCCGCAGCTAGGGCCTTGCTTAAAGCAGGGGTGGGGTGGGTGTGGTGCAGTACATTTAACTATGCTCCACTGCTGGCTGGGGAAGAGAATTCCAAAGCCGAACACCCCTCGGAGAGAAGAAATTCCTCCTCCATCTCTGTCTTTAATAGGAGACCCCTTTATTCTTAAACTATGCCCCCAGTTTTAGATTCCCCCAAAAGGGGAAACATTCTTTCAGAGACAAAACTGCACATTCTAGATGCAGTCTCACCAATGTTCTGTACAACTGGAGCAAAACTTCCCAATTATCATACTCTGTCCCTCTTGCAATAAAGGCCAACATTCCATTTGCCTTTCTAATTACTTGCTGAGCCAATTCTTTTGTGATTCAGGTACAAGGCCATCTAGGTCCTTCTGTCCTGCAGAATTCTGCAGTCTCTCTCCATCAGGAAGACACAGAATTAAGTAATTGGGCAAAGCAGCAAAGGTGACATGAGGAAAAACTTTTTCTCACAGTGAGTGGTGATTGTCTAGGATACACTGCCTGAGAGTGGAGTGGAAGCAGGTTCAGTTGAGGCATTCAAAAGGGAGTCTTATCTGAAAAGGAAGAATGTGTAGGTGGGACAATGGCACTAAGTGAATTGCTCATTCAGTGAGCCAGCACAGACACAATGGGCCAAATGGCTGTCCTCTGTGCCATTACAATTCTGTGATCAGCCAGGTTGCTACTGTAAATACTGAAGGGCGATATCTCTGTATATTTCTGTGTCTCTAGCACCTCTTCCTGCCTCATGACTGCTCTTCTGCATTCTATTCTCCATAAACTTGAGGTCATCCAAATCTCAGTTGCCAGATCTTAACTGTCAGCAAATTCCCCCATCAGCCTTGTGCTCGCTGACTTACATTGGTTCTTGGTCAAGCAACAACTTGATTTTAAAATTCTCATCTTTGTTTTCAAATCCCTCCATGGCCTTGTCCTTGCCTATCTCTGTAATCTCCTCCAGGCCCTCAACCCTGCGAGATGTTGGCGCTTCTCTGATTCTGGTCTGTTGTTCATTCCCAATTTTAATTATACCACCATTGGAGACCGTGCCTCCAGTTCTCGGCCCCAAGCTCTGGAATTCCCTCTCCCTTTCCTCCTTTGAGGAACTCCTTAAAACCTACCTCTTTGACCAAGTTTTTGGTCATGTGTCCTAATGCGTCTTGGTGTCATACTTTGTTTCATGATGCTCCCATGAAGCACCATGGGACGTTCCATTATGTTAAAGGTAGGAACTACACTGTAGTTGTTGTAGCCCAGATTTATCACCGGTTTGGTGGGACCCAGAAGCAAATATTTAAACCCTAAATTTTAACAGGCCTCAGAAGCATGGTGGGGGGTGGGGTTGCAGTGTTGAGTTTATACACCAGTTTTTACACACCTACGGGCGTGTGTAGTAGGGTTTTCTGAAGCTGGGGCTACTGGTGTTGATTGGGGCTTAGATCAGAGCAAACTGTAACTGACTTGGGACTGCTTGATCGTCTCAGAAATGGGGAAAATTACAGTCCCCGGTTGATGAACACAAAAAACAAGGCAGCAAAATGGAGAGGAAAACACTAAGATGCCGGAAATCTGAAATTAAAACAACACATAATTCTGGAAGAACTCAGCAGGTCTGGCAGCATCTGTGGAGAGAGAAACAGAGTTAACGTTTCAAGTGCATATGACTTCACTACTTCTCTTTAGCTTTGAAGAAGAAAAGTCTCTACAGTTCTGAAGGAGAGTCACATGGACTCGAAACGTTAACTCTGTTTCTCTCTCCACAGACCTGCAAGAGTTTTTCCAGCATTTTCTGTTTCAACTGAAGATGAAAACAGTTGCCTGAGGAATTTACAGTAAATTGAGCTTGTGTTTGAGGTGGTATATTTACATGTCATTAATATTACTTGACTGCTGCTTTGATTTTTCTCATCTGCTTTGAAAGCCTGATTGTTCCCAAAGCCAAGATCTCATTGCGGAATATTCTTCATGTGGCTAGCTTTAGGTTTGAGCCCTCGAGATTTTGCTTACCTTTAACTGGCCGGCTAGTTCCACTTGCCAGAACCAAGCGTAAGCAGGTTGGTTACGCTCTTGGAAGCAACCAATTCCATGCGATTTATTCGGCCAATTTTATTTTCCCTTGTGAATAAAAGGGTGGAAAGGTTGAAAGGAAAGAAAAGAACTCAAAAGTCAAACTATGCAGTGTGTTTATATTTCCAAAGTTACACGGGTCAAGATCAGTTGTGTTTCCTTAACCCACAGATTGTGGGCCCCGCTGATTTGATTGATTCTGTGCCTCTGTATTTTGACCTGGAAATGTCAGGATTAATTGACATGGGAGGATAATTTGCTGGAGGCACGTTCTCCGGTTTCAGAATGTTTGTGAGGCCCCTCGTAAGCTGTAGCCACAACCTTGTGTTTGAGGGCCATTTGTAACTGATCGTTGCAGGAGCAATCTCTTAATGCGTACCCTGAGGGGGAATGTGATTGGCATTTAACACGGAATGCAGCCACTTCCAGTCCTTTGTTGGAATTCGCCCACCATGATGTCCTTTTTTATTATTGTCAAATCGTCAGTAGCACTCTTGTCACTTGGGAAGTTTTCAGCTGATTTTCTCTACAAGGTGTTACCATATCCATTGAATAACCCTTGACCTTTCTAGTGTTTGAATACACATGATGACATGCCATCGCCCTGCATGTATGTCCAGCGATTGCTTGGGGCATTCAGATCCATGCATGTGCATCCGGGTCAGCTGTTGTTGGTGCGTAGTCCCACTCCAGGTGTTCTACGTGATCTCAGCCGGCAGTACTGAGGGAGCACTGCACGCTAGGAGGTGTCTTTAGGATGAGGCATTAAACAAAGGCCCCTTCTGCATTAATATAAAAGATCCTGTCACTTTTTTTTTTTGAAGAGGAACAAGGCGAGTTCTCCCCTGTGTCCTGGCCAATATTTTTCCCCTCACCAACAACACAAAAACTGGCTGGCTGGTCATTCCTACGTTGCTGTTTGTGGGAACTTGTTGTGCACATATTGGCTGTAAAGTACTTTGGGATTTCCTGAAGTTGAGAAGTGCTATATCAATGCAAGTCTTTTTGTGGAATGTGACGAAAGCATAATCATTTTCATTATTTTTCTGGTTTATTATGAAGTAGGTTCATCAGGGTAGGTGTAGTTGGGTTTGTCTGTGTGATTTAATTACATTTCGAGTCAAGTAGACTTCAGACTTGAAATCATCCTACACCCGGCCCATAGCCCTGCAGGTTACAGCACTTAAGGTGCAGATCCAGCTACTTTTTAAAAGAGTTTAGAGTTTCTGCCTCTACCTCCAACTTGGGCAGCGAATTCCAGACACCCACTACCCTCTGTGTAAAAAAGTTCTTCCTCATGTCCCCCCTACACCTCCTGCCACTTATCTTGAAACTATGTCCCCTGGTTCTAGAATTCTCCATCAAGGGAAACAATTTTATCCTGTCCACTCTATCTATTCCCCTCATAATTTTGTACATCTCAGTCAAGTCACCTCTCAGCCTTCTTTGTCCTAAGGAAAATAACCCCAACCTATCCAATCTCTCCTCATAGCTATACTTTTTTAACCCTGGCAACATTCTTGCAAACCTCCTCTGCACTCTCTCCTGAGCTATTACGTCCTTCCTGTAATGTGGTGACCAGAACTGCACACAATACTCCAGTTGTGGCCTCACCAGTGTTTCATACAATTCCAACATTATATCCTTACTCTTATATTCAATACCTCTGTCAGTGAAGGAGAACTTTCCATATGCCTTCTTTACAACCTTGTCTACTTGAACTGCTGCCTTCAGGGTCCTGTGTACTTGTACGCCAAGATCTCTCACTTCATCTACCCCTTTTAGTATATTCCCATTTATTTTGTAATCCCTGTAACTGTTTGACCTCCCTAAATGTATGACCTCACATTTCTCTCTGTTAAAATCCATCTGCCACTTTACTGCCCACTCCACCAACCCATCTATATCGTTTTGGAGATTATGGCTATCCTTTACACTATCCACTACTCGGCCAATCTTTGTGCCATCCGCAAATTTCCCAATCGTGGCCCCAACGTTCACATCCAAATCATTAATATATAACATAAACAGCAAGGATCCCAACACCGAGCCCTGTGGAACACCACTTAAGACAACTTTCCATTCGCAAGGGCATCCATCGACCATTACCCTTTGTTTCCTGTTACAAAGCCAACCTTTTATCCAGTTTGCCACATTACCCTGAATCCCATGGGCTTTTACTTTCCTGACCAATCTGCCATGTGGGACCTTGTCAAATGCCTCGCCAAAATCCATGTACACAACATCCACTGCACTACCTTCATCAACCCTTCTTGTCACTTCCTCAAAGAATTCAATCAAATTTGTGAGGCAAGACCTTCCTTTAACAAATCCATGCTGACCATCCCTGACTAGTTCATGCCTTTCCACATGACAGTTAATCCTATCTCTCAGGATTGATTCTACTATTTGCTCACCACTGATGTAAGACTAACTGGCCTATAATTGTTTGGCATTTCCTTTGATCCCTTTTTAAACAATGGAACCACGTTTGCATTTCTCCAGTCCTCCGGTACCTCCCCTGTATCTAGTGAAGATTGGAAAATCATCCTCAGAGCATCTGCTGTCTCCTCCCTGACTTCCTTCAGCAGCCTCAGAAACAATCCATCTGGCCCTGGTCACTTATCAACTTTCAAGGATTTCAACCCTTTGAGGACTTCCTCTCTCTTTATGACTATCCCGTCCAATATCTCACAGTGTTCCTCCTGGACTATTATATCTACATCCTCCCTTTCCTTTGTAAACACGGAGACAAAATATTCATTCAAAACCCTTCCCACAGCCTCTGCATCTACACACAAGTTTCCATCTTCATCTCTGATAGGTCCCACTTTTTCCTTAACTAACCTTTTAGCATTAATGTATTGGTAAAACATCTTTGGATTATCTTTAACTTTACTTACTAATCTTTTAGCATGCCCTCTCTTTGAATTTCTTATTTCCTTTTTTACTTTGTCCCTGCACTTCCTATGTTTGTCTAGGCTTTCTGTAGTGCTTAGTTCTTTGTGCCTATCGCACACTTTCTTTTTCTGTTTGATCTTCCCCTGTATTCCTCTAGACAACCAGGGAGGTCTAGATTTGGCAGTACCACTCTTATTTTTGTAGGGCAGAGCATTTAAAAATGAGAAGAGACAGGTTTGCACTTATATAGCGCCTTTTTCTCCGAGGCGCTACTTTACAGCCGGTTAGGCACTTCGCTGTTGATATGTAGCTAAATATGGCAGCCACTTGGCGCACAGCAAGATCCCACGAACAGCGAATGAATTAACAGGCAACCTGTTTCCCCTCCCTACACCCTCCCACCGAGTAATGTTTATGATCCTTTTATGTCCATCGGAATAGGCAAATGGCAACTTGGGTTCCCATGTCATCTGAAAACTGGCACACCTGGCAGTGCAGCACTCCCTCAGTACCCCCACTGAAAGCGTTGCCCTAGTTTCTGGTCTCCGGTTCCGGAGTGGGGCTTGAGCCCCTGACCTGACTTTAACGGTTGGCGGGCACTGCTGCTGACATTTGGTACCCGTCCTGAGGGTGACCGCTTTATGCCAGCTTCCTGTGTTTAGCTGGTTAGACTACCTTCACTTAATATAGCGAGAGAACCACAATGCAAATTTCCCTGAGCCTGCCCCCCCTTGTGCTTGAGTGAGATGGTTTGTAGTAGTGTGGCGGATGTGTAACCAGCACGCAGACACCACCCTCTGCCCCTAAGGAGCCAAGTACCCAGTGTGTCAGTGCTTCACGTTTTGGGGCACCGCGAAATATTTGGAAGTTGCGCAGGGTGAAAGAGGGAGATGGAAGATTGGGCCCATTTCAGCCTGTCACTCAACCTTCCCTGTGTTTTGTTGTGGCTAGATTTTCTTTATATATCCTGAGTTCTTGTTAATTAGCATTGCTTTTTTATAGCTTCCCTCCAGCTCCTAAAATAGTAACTGACTGGGAGTATTTTTCATTCAGGATGTGGATGTCACTGGCTAGGCCAGCATGCGCTGCCTTTCCCTAATTACCCCCAAGAAGGTGGTGGTAAACTGCTGCTGATCATGTATTGTAGGAACACCCACAGTGCTGTTAGGGAGGGAGTTCCAGGATTTTGACCCAGCAACAGTGAAGGAACGGCGATATGTTTCCAAGTCAGGATGGTGAGTGGCTTGGAGGGGAACTTGCAGGTGGTGGTGTTTCCATGCAGCTGTGTCTTTCGAGGTGGTAGTGGTCGTGGGTTTGGAAGGTGCTGTCGAAGGAGCCTTGGTGAGTTGCTGCAGTGCATCTTGTAGCTGGTACACACACTGCTGACACTGTGCGTCGGTGGTGGAGGGAGTGAATGTTTAAGGTTGTGGATGGGATGCCACACCACCTCCTGAAGGCCTTGGTTTTGTTGACTTCTTGGGTCTTTTCCAAGCCCCCTCTTTTATGGGCCAAATGGTCGTCCTTCTTGGAAAACACCTGATGAGAGGAAGATGAGATGCTGCACGTGCACTTGGCTATTTTATTTCTGAGGCCTTTCTGTTAGGCTTCTGCCGAGTGACAGTTTTCTGTGGGAAAGTGCAATATTCCCAAGTGTTGAGCGGAGATGTCTTCAAATCAGTGAGGCAAGGATCTCATTTTGAGGTTCAGCAAATATACATTAATGACTTTTAGGTTCATGAACACATGAAAATGATGGGCAGGAAAGACAAACTGGCCCATCAAATCTGCCCCACACTGGTCTGCACAGCTCTAATTTCTCAGCAGCAACAGCATTAACTGGGAAAGCCAAGAACTTGAGGGCCAAAACTTGAAGGGAGTGGGGTGGGAAACCCCCAGAAAAATGCATCTCGGACCTCGTCGGCTGATGGAAACCACTTCAGGAGACAACGTTTGGGTAAAAGCTGTTCGCCTTTTTATAAGATGGGAACATTTTTGCAAAGTTTGGTTTCGTGGTTTACGATGCAGCATGAAACTATAACTTGTGTCTCACGTGAGGAAGTTCTTCATAGAATTACATGGGGTCTACAGCACAGTTGAGGTGATGCTGATGGTGGCGTTAGTAGTCGTGTGACTGGACTAGTGACCCTGAGGCCCAGACAAATGCATCAGAGCATGGATTCAAATCCCACCATGGCAGCTGGTGGAATTTTAAATTCAATTGATAAAACCTGGCATTAAAAGCTAGGCTCAGTATTGTGCCCGTCAGATTGTCATTTAAAAAACCTACCTGGTTCACCTGATGCCCCTTCAGGGAAGGAAATCTGCCATCCTTACCCTGTCTGGCCTACATGTGATGCCAGACCCATTGCAATGTGGTTGACCCTTAATGGCTCTCGGAAATGGCCCAGCAAGACTCTCGGTTCAAGGACAATTAAGGATGGGCAACAAATGTTGGCCTTGCCAGTGACACTCACATTCCATGAAAGAATACATTTTAACAAGTGAAAAGGCTGTTTGGACCGTTCCTTTACAGAATGATTGAAGTGTGGAATTAACTTCCACAAAACATAACAGAGGCAATGTTTTGGAAAGCATCCTAGGAAAGGGTTGGAATCGACAATGTATGCAACTCAGAATTTTCTGGAAGATGCAATGTGTTGGGCCTCGCCTATAATTATTTTGTGAACTGTTTGACTTTGCCCTTTTGACCCTGTGCATGCTGG